>NC_054702.1:81346419-81478919 GCF_016097555.1 Gigantopelta aegis | reverse complement strand
CCGGGATAGATTACCATCATTAACCATGTTGCTCATTTGTAAACCTAAATATGACTTGGCTGCCACAAAGAATATGATGAAATGGTAGAGTCTCAAGTGCTAATGTTTCCACCTGTTCACAAGCTGAGTGAATAAATGATGTATGTATGTATATATACATATACACACACAAACACTTGCTGTAGAGAAGGATACATGTATACATGTTTGCAATGAAGGGTGAAAATAGTACAAAAGGGAATTTTATTTACATAAGGAGTATGATATAGCTCAGTATAGCTTGAACCTGAAGAATAAAGGGTTGTAGGATTGATCCTCATCATCTGACCCATCAGAATATTTCCCATTCCAACCAGTATTCTAACAAACATTCTGCGAGTACTGATAAAGCAATGCATGTCCCCTATTAGGCTTTTTTTCATCTCTCCTAAATTCAAGGGTCATAAAAAATAGGTAAATAGCCATAAAAGTTAACCTTGATCTGTAACAGTATATGGTAAAGCTATACACAAAATGTTAGCTTAATATCTCAAGGCATTGTGAAAAATAGCACATGAAAGATTGTGCCATGTGCTGTCCAGTGCATATTATAATTATATTACTGACCATTATACAGAACAGACATGTTTCCTTCATTATCATCTGTATTGAACCCATGTCCTGGGCAATTAGCCCAAGTAACCATGTTTCATGTTCATAATAGCTGGCTAGAATTTTAGTTGGATTTATCATTATCCTGCCTGATTAATTATGGTATGACTGTCGATAATACGTTGTCAAGATCAAACCGGTTTTAACTAAAGACTCTAGTACCGTATCCTCAACCGAATATTCTTCGTACAGTGCAAGATTTCTCTTTTAATTTTTTGAGACGAACCCTACAATTTGAAATCGGCAAACGCACATGTTAACTAAAACTGACAACAGGCTGTCGTTTGTGCTTTGCCTAGCTATGGCGGCGCAGGTGACGAATCAAGTGTATACGTTTGACGATATCCGTTCATAGCGAACACACACAACTTTTTTAAAAGTGCATTTGAGCTTGTATTTCACATTTGTACATGATGTTATAATATGGTAACCAGAGAATGTAACTTTAAATGTGCCTAATCCATTTGTTTTCAAAACTAAATTTAAATATGTTTCAGTCAAATAACTAAATCAATCAATCAATATTTATTTTACAAGACAGCCCCAAATAGAGCCAGTACAAATAAATACATATGATATTTCAGAAAATAAAAAACACAAATATGCAACTAACAGAGGACTGTATAATAAAGAAAGCAGGGCAGTGCAACATAGAAGCTAGACAACATAAAGGCACTTGCAAACTACAAAAGGCATTTTCCTTATTATTCTATTATTCTTGTTATATACAGGGCCATGATATAGGCTGCAAAATGGCCCACTGGTGACTATCAGTTTCAAGCCCTGATCAAGTGACACAGAACAAGGCAGGTGGTTCCAGACTTGAGAATCAACAGAGTCGTGTGTTGATAGGAAGAGATCTTGTTTGCCTCTTATCAAGAGGAACTGATGGCAATCAAGGTGCCCTGCAGTTTAAATGTGTTGGGTCAGAGCCAGATCTATCTGATACCGGTACTGTGTAGTTCTACCTAGATGTGGAGTGCTGGAATCTACACCAGAGTATCAGGACACCTCACTAGGGCACGGAGACACACTGACTGCCAGGGTTGGCCAGTGTAGATATGCATGCAGATGGAGGCAGGTCAAATTTGTAATAAATTTAATACCACTGTATGATTTACTATTTTCCCATCCATTCTATGTCACTTAATTCATAAACATGTCTGCTAATGTGTACATGTATTAAAATTTCCATAGAGAAAAATAAAATTCTATGGAAAAACGAATGTACTTCATAAAATGTATAAATATGGTGTATATGGCTGCTAATAATGTTAATACTGCAGTACTAATTATTAAAACAGAAAAGCTGTTGATAAAATGTCTGTGCATTATAGTATAGGGATTTATTTAAGCCTTCTTATATATAATTAATAATAAAAAGTCATAATATTACTACTACAACCACTACCACTATGGCTCCAATTACCACTACTGTTATAAATTAGTATTATTTTTATTATTGGCTGTTCATGCACAATTACCAACACTTTTGCAAGTGTATAAAGCATACATTACAGACAAACCTGATCTAGTGGTCACCTGTATTAAGCAGCCACATGTATTAAAGAGCCACCTGTGTTACCAAGGCCACATTTTTATTCTCCCAAACCATCTAATGTAGATCTGTATTAATTAAGCAGCTATATCAGTATATGCACCCAGTCTTAAAATACCACTTTTTGATACTCTCTTTGGTGGCAGATCAACACAAGTTTCACTGCAATTGTTTGGTACCCTATTTCATCTCCATAACGTGTACATAAAAAATGATGATTTTACCAGGTGTATTTTTATCTACATGTGTTTTTTTAACATGCCCCTCATGTACAATTTGTGCTCATGAAATATTCATAATTGTATATGGCCCCCTTCTACTATTAAAAATCAATTAGACAGATACAAACACATGTGTAATATATTCTGTATTCTACATGCACTTTGGTCTCTTCATCTTTACTCTTTTTTTTGTAAATCTAGAATTAACCACAACAGGTGTATGTGATGCGGATGGTAGTGTATGCCAAGATAATTACTATCACAGACAGCTAACAGGGAATCAACAAGTTTCATTGGTATTACGTCATGGAGCCTGAGCAAGTTAACATAGACTCATCATGGCACCATCAAGTCACGCAGAATACATAAACAGCCTCAGAACTATAATTATCCAGCTAAGACCTGGCAGAAACATAAAATTCTGTGTTAGAAGACGAAATGCTTGGTTTCACCCATGTCGATGTGAATTAGCAATCCGTGTGATCTCGGAATCGGTACAGTAAGTTACAACACACCATCCAGTCCTGGTCATTAATTACCTCAGAACATATACGTATAGCAGTGGCGTTTTTGTGTTGCACCTGCTTCCCTGCAGCTCCACTCACCTTTAATAAGCTTTATGGCAACTTTGCTGTCACTATAGTAACCGGTAACCACTTTTCCAAACGCCCCCTGACCCAGTGGTGTGCTGAACTTGATCAGTTTAGGATCCAACTCCCACTCATCACTGACAACCAGCAGTTGGTTAGAGTAGTCCGACTTGCCTGCTGAAACAGGAAAATAACATACAGGAAAAGAATCGAGTAATAATTACAGCAACTATAAGGATATTCTACAAATTATTACAAAGGATTAAAAGACAGCAATATTTAATTTTTGTAGGTCTGCTGAAAATATTTTCATTGGAAATATTTATTTGCTTTATTTTTATTTTATTTTATTTTACAGGTGATGGACATTGGACAACAATGTTATTTCTCTATCAGCTCATGGTGATATATTTTGTTGTCACTTTTTACTGAACTTTAAATTATAATGTCAGTTTTGTTTTGTTTTTTTATATACAGGTGTAAGCAATAAAATCATAGCCTGATTTTATACCAAAAGATATAAACCGATGTATTTTATATTACACATAAAAATAATGTATTCTGCTTTGTTCTAATGACTTGCATTGTATTAATGCTAAATTTAAAAAAAGTAAAGTTTGTTTTATTTAATGATGCCACTAGAGCACATTGATTTTTAATGCTAAATAAGTAATATACATTTGACACCAAAGAGCATTTAACACTTCTATTTATTTCTAGAAATATGAGTGGGAAAGTCGGCTGTAGAACGTTGTCAACATTTTCCGAGTATCATGAGCAGAAACATTTTAAAAGTTCATCTCACCTCCCATATTGGACTTGTAGCTGTTGCTCTTGGACACTGTGGTTCTGGGGATGATGATGTCCTTGAAGTTCTTTCTCTTCTTGTAGATAAACAAGATGATGAGAGCCAGGATGATGAGGCTAATCACCACAGTAACACCAATAATAATGCCACTCACTGTTGTAAAATGTGCTTCTGCAAGAAAAACATGACAATCAGATAATATAAAAAGCAGACATTGAAGTCAAACTATTGACAATGCTTCAAATAAACCAATGAAACATTAGACCAACATATTTATATAAGAACAATGCAAGGCATTCTAAGATGTGTAAAGCACAGTAATTCATTAGTTCCAACTATGCTCTTACATTCTCCTTCATGGGAATGCTCATTTATAAACACCCCAGCACATGTCTTAGTGACCACTTGGTGTCACACATGGCAGCTATGACATACATGTAGATGTCTATTCTAGACAATGAGAGATCTTTATAGTGAGCAATAAGCACTCTTTCATAAATTAGTAAAGAAAACTGAAAATAAAGGGCATAAATCTTTTTAAAATGTTTTGTTTTGTTTTTTGTGTGTTTTTATGGGGTGGGTGGGTTGTGTGTGCGTGCGTGCGTGCGTGTGTGTGTGTGTGCATGCGTGCGCATGTGTGTGCGTGTGCATGTGTGTGTATGTGCGATAGTTTTCTTTTTCTTATTTTTATTTGGAGGGGTTGGGATGTAACTGATATTGGTGGCATAATACTGAAGCCATCAGAACAAAGGTTGGTAGTTTTTAGATTTGCATTTTGGTACTGGTTCCCAACTAGGGTGAGTTTAATAACTCATCAATGGGGAGTTTTACCACCTATTCTCTCAATAACCACAACCCATTAACCATTGTCCTGGACATGCATGCAGCCCAAACAACTGAAGTGATTGCCTAGAATCTTAAATGAATATAAGCACTAAAAGTATAGAAGGTAGGTGCTTTTATTATAAATATTGGTTTAAACAAACTGGAACTTTGCATCTATGCATATAGGTATGTATTATCTTTGTATGAATTACAAACAACTTCAGAAAAAATCATAACAGACGTAGATTAGCCTATTTCACCCGCCAACAGTTTTGCTAATGCTATGAACAGTCAAACAAATATAATTATACTGAGTCATCAGTTTGTTTTATTGTAGTTTTCTGCTGACAAAGGGAAAACCGTGTCTTAATGTATAATCTATATGTATTTTAAATATGGCACATAGATCACAAACCAGTCTGCCATCTCCAGCAAGACAATAAAATCATCCACAAACAACACAACCAAGATTGAGGTCTTTGTGCCTTCAGATGAGTTTCCTACTTTGATAAACATGTAATCAAATAGTTGAACCAGTGACTCTAATCATAGGGTTTAGATAGTAAATGTTTCAGTAGGGCAATAACAAAACAGATATATGTGTAATGGAATTCTGCTTTTATGATCTGTTAAGAGCTGCCCTCATTCCAAAATGAACAGATATTCTTTCCATTAATGTTAACCTGCTAAATGTATAAGAAAAAAACACACACACACACACAGACACACACACACACACAGAGAGAGAGAGAGAGAGAGAGAGAGAGAGAGAGAGAGAGAGAGAGAGAGAGAGAGAGAGAGAGAGAGAGAGAGAGAGAGAGAGAGAGAGAGAGAGAGAGAGGGAGAGAGCGAGAGACGTGTGAGGGAGAGAGGAGAGAGAGAGAGAGAGGGAGAGAGAGAGAGAGAGAGAGAGGGCAAAAGAGAAACGGGGGGGGTGGCGAAAGGAGGGAGGGGGCAAAAGAGAAAGATAGATGAAGAGAGAAACAGACAGACAGATAGACAGAGAGACAGACAGACTGAAAGAGCTGAAAGAATGTTTGGTGCATTTGTTTACAAAAGTTATATATACAATTTTTATAACAATTAATTTTCTGTATTATGAATGTCTTCCTAAACTTAATCCCCCAAATTCATTGCCTCCAGGACAGTATGATGGTACCGGTAAGTGTATTTCATTATATATTTTTCCAAAAGCTAATTACATAATTTCAGACAATTCACCAAACTAGAAAAATATATTCTGGCCACATTTTAACATTAGCATTTTCTGAAAGTACAGACAAAGGCAAATGTAATTGTGTAGAATATATGTTTTAATTTATTACTAGTAAATGATAATATAAGACTAAATAGCTTCCATCTTCCTACACTTATATCACTATGTATCTCTAATTTTTCTTGGGTATATTTTCCTCTTATGAGGTTTATGTTATCATGTCAATCTGCAGCTGTCGAGAAAGCCGTATATTCCTACTATTGTGTACCTGTATATATAATTTATGTATATATTCATCTAGTGTATGTGTTATATGGATCTATTGACATATATAGCTGTGTGTAATCATGTAACAGAACGGGCGGGATCTAGTGTATGTGTTATATGGGTCTACTGACATATATAGCTGTGTGTAATCATGTAACAGAATGGGCGGGATCTAGTGTATGTGTTATATGGGTCTATTGACATATATAGCTGTGTGTAATCATGTAACAGAATGGGCGGGATCTAGTGTATGTGTTATATGGGTATATTGACATATATAGCTGTGTGTAATCATGTAACAGAATGGGCGGGATCTAGTGTATGTGTTATATGGGTCTATTGACATATATAGCTGTGTGTAATCATGTAACAGAATGGGCGGGATCTGGTGTATGTGTTATATGGGTCTATTGACATATATAGCTGTGTGTAATCATGTAACAGAATGGGCGGGATCTAGTGTATGTGTCATATGGGTCTATTGACATATATAGCTGTGTGTAATCATGTAACAGAACGGGCGGGATCTAGCTCGGTCCATTGAGTGCTTGCCTCAGGTGCTTGCTTCACAGGATCGAACCACTTGGTGGATCCATTTAACTGATTGGCTTTTTTCTTGCTCCAATCAGTGCACCACAGCTGGTTAAAGGCCATGGTATGTGCTTTTCTGTCTTTGGGAAAATACATTTAAAAGATCCCTTGCTGCTAATTTCCATTCTTATATAACATGACTTTTATTATACTGTACTGTCAGTTCAAAAGTTAAATGGACATTTAAATGGTTATATATGGCACTCTGCCGACAGAGGAAAAATGATGCAGGTTTCGTTTCTAATACTATATAGGTCAGATATGTCAGAATTACCAAATGTTTGGCATCCAATAGCTGATGGTGAATTAATCAATGTGCTCTAGTGGTGTCGTTAAACAAAAATATAAACAAACAAGTGATAGAACATGCACGTATAGTATGCATTTACGAGTATTTATTTATTTATTTATCTGAAATAACTATTGAAAGAAAATAGAAAAAATGCACATTGTTGCAATACATGATAAATATTTGCAGTAAGATATTTGCTGACTGAAGTTCAAAGCCATTTTCTGTAAAGAAGAATTGGATGGTTATCTAGTTATGTCAGAAAAATATGATTAACCAGGGAAACAAAAATTAGTTTTCCTTCCTTGAATGCTACATCCAACAAGGATTCTTTATGATGGTTTGAACGATAGTAAATTCCTATACCATTCCAAATAAGGTGATCTGATTTCACCTGTCAAATTCAATCTGAAATATGAGTCAACATTTAAAGCTAGACAGTTACTCTCGAAAATAATGTTCAACACTTTGTCTTATCATGTGATCAGAAACAAGCAGTTATTTTAACTGCATACTCATGTTGAAAAAACCCAAATAACACACATACAAAACAAGTTTTGGCATACCTCCATGAGCATGGGTATACAACTGAGAAAGCCAACGACTAGCTCTTAATTAAATGTGTAAAATGGTGTTTGACATCTATAATTAAGTGCAAGTTCTTATTTAATTTGGTAAAAATATATATTTAATTGCTGTGAACATGGAGTGTAATTAATTGGCATCTATAGCCAGTTCTTTTCAAATGGTTTAAAATTAAGTACACTCTTAACTGCCATGAACATGAAGCATGTTCAGATATAATGTTTAGGTTATGTTTACAATACTACTAAGACAATGTATTAAATTATGTTGATTCAAGGTTTTTTTTTTTACTTCAAACAAATTAAACAGTCCCAATAGAATTGTAACCAAAAATTTGAGTTTTTTTTTTAACTTAAAATCAATTTACTATGGCAACTCTCAATTACTACTTTTCAGTTATAATTTCGTTACAATTGTGAAAATTATGATTATTAATTCATATTTGAAGAGACAGTTTGTTTGTTTGTTTGTTTTTGTTTAACGACACCACTAGATCACAATGATTTATTAAAAAAACAGCTATTGGATGTCAAACATCTGGTAATTCTGACAGTTTTTGAGAAGAAAGAAAGAAAGAAATGTTTTATTTAATGACACACTCAACACATTTTATTTACGGTTATATGGCATCAGACATATGGTTAAGGACCACACAGATTTGGAGAGGAAACCCGCTGTCGCCACATAGGCTACTCTTTTATGACAGGCAGCAAGGGATCTTTTATTTGCGCTTCCCACAGGCAGGATAGCACAAACCATGGCCTTTGTTGAACCAGTTATGGATCACTGGTCGGTGCAAAAGGTTTACAGCTACCCATTGAGCCTTGCGGAGCACTCATTCAAGGTTTGGAGTCGGTCTCTGAATTAAAAATCCCATGCCTCGACTGGGATCTGAACCCAGTACCTACCAGCCTGTAGACCGATGGCCTGCCATGACACCACCGAGGCCGGTCCTTTTTGAGAAGAAACCTGCCATATTTTGTCCATTAGTAGCAAGGGATCTTTTATATACACAATCTGACAGACAGGATAGCACATCCTATTGCCTTTGATAGACCAGTTGTGGTGTACTGGCTGGAACTAGAAATAGCCCAATGAGCCCACCAACGGGGATCAATATATCTCAGAATAACTAGAAATAGCCCAATGAGCCCACCAACGAGGATCAATATATCTCAGAATAACTAGAAATAGCCCAGTGAGCCCACCAACGGCGATCAATATATCTCAGAATAACTAGAAAAAGCCCAATGAGCCCACCAACGGGGATCAATATTTCTCAGAATAACTAGAAATAGCCCAATGAGCCCACCAACGGGGATCAATATATCTCAGAATAACTGCACATCAGGTCAGCTATGTCCCACCCCTTTTAAAACAGAAAAATGCACACTGTAATTAAAAATAATATAATTGTGTCAAAGCTGATTTTTCACTTGTGTAATTTTATAAACAAATAGTAGTTTTAATCCAGTATATTGACTTACTTTTGTGCTGTGTAATTGGCTGGGCGATGAAGGCTGCAGTTGAGTTGCTGCTCCAGTTGGTGGTATTCACCTCGATGGACTCGCTCTGGAAGATCAGCCCATTGGTTTTGCTCGAATTAAAATGAGCTTCAACCTGAAAATACAAAATATCACTTAATTAACTTTTTAATTTTATTTCTTAGTATTTTTATATTATTCTTACACCAAATTGGAATCAAATACTTTAAAATGTCTGGGCCATTATTTGAGATAAATGAATGTTTAAAAGTGCACAATAGACAAAGAAGACAAACAATCAATCATATGATAATCTATGTATACTCTGACAATTCAAAATAATTTTGTTCAAACACTACATTAGGTCCACTTTAAACCAACACTTGTAATGGTACACACAAAACACATCGCCATCACAAGTTGTACCTGCATGCAAGATTTGATGATCCTGTATGAATTGATCAGAAGGATATGGCCCGGACAAGGATTTCCTTTAAGATGCATTAATCCATGAAAAGTAGGTCATGATGATGACCTAGATATGGTAAGTGACATGCCTCCATCCCAAGTTGTACTTATATGCAAGGTTTGATAAAAAATATAGCCTGGACAAGGATTTCCTTTAATGTTCAACAATCCATCAAAAATAATTCACAGTGACCTAATTATTCAACACACCGCCATTCCAAGTTGTACATGCATGCAAGGTTTAATGATCCTCAAACATTTATAAGGATGAATAAATCCTCTGGAAAAGAAACGTTAGTGGAAGGATGGTATGGACAGATGGACAGAAAATGCCAAACCACAATACATATTTTTATTTGTGGTGGTCTAAAAAAACAAACAATTGGGGACTAGTGTTGTCAACGAATTTAAGAACACAATGAAAATAGAACACATGTATACATACATGTATAATTACAAATTTATGATACTAACTTTTCCATCCACAAAGTACCTAATAAAACATTTGTTTTCTCTCTCGAACAACCATGAAAATTTAATCTCATGAAGATAAGTTTTTTTACAAAAAAAGGATAACAATCAAGTAGATAGATGGACATACCACGATGTAATAGGATGAATCTTTCTCCAGGGTTAACACCATGTGACTTTTGTTGGTCTTCTCGAGGCCGACCTCGGTGAGAATCCGGTTGTCAGGAGAACCAGTCTGCATCTCCCACCTCACCTGGTAGAAGTTGAGTGCCGACTGGTTGAGGGGTGTCGACCACGTCATGTTCAGCTCCAGTCGCTGCAACTTTGCATTGTATGTCATCGGCTGAGACTCTATACTCAGAGCGTGCACTTCTCTTATACTTTCTGAAAAACAAATGGTAACAAATATGCACGACACCATGTACAGGTATAATATTTTTACATGACAATTTTACTAACTGCATGGACATTGACCATGATGTTTCTTCGGTCATACAAATGTATTCATGGGCTAGAGTCTGCAGTTAAAATACTAGTGTTAGGTGAAAAACCAGACCAAATGTGAAAGACATCCTTTAAGTTAACCAGCCTCGGTGGCGTCGTGGTAGGCCATCGGTCTACAGGCTGGTAGGTACTGGGTTCGGATCCCAGTCGAGGCATGGGATTTTTAATCCAGTTACCAACTCTAAACCCTGAGTGAGTGCTCCGCAAGGCTCGGTGGGTAGGTGTAAACCACTTGCACCGACCAGTGATCCATAACTGGTTCAACAAAGGCCATGGTTTGTGCTATCCTGCCTGTGGGAAGCGCAAATAAAAGATCCCTTGCTGCTAATTGGAAGAGTAGCCCATGTAGTGGCGACAGCGGGTTTCCTCTCAAAATCTGTGTGGTCCTTAACCATATGTCTGACACCATGTAACCGTAAAATAATGTGTTGAGTGCGTCGTTAAATAAAACATTTCTTTCTTTTCCTTTAAATTATTCAATAGTTACAGGCAATTAGACTAATCTTAGTTTACCAAATTTAATCCAGCTGCATATCCATGATGTTATGTACTGGATAGTGAAAAAATATAAATCAGTGCTGGACAATTTTAATAAAGTATGAATAGAGAATATAATGTCATGACATTATGCATACTCTTTCCCGGTAGCACTGTTTAATACAGTCTATAACACATGATATAACTATTAAATAACAAAATATGGCTCCAAACAATGTGTTTCTTTTCCATTTATAACAAAGTTTTACTCTTTCCCGGTAGCACTGTTTAATACAGTCTATAACACATGATATAACTATTAAATAACAAAATATGGCTCCAAACAATGTGTTTCTTTTCCATTTATAACAAAGTTTTACTTAAAACTAGCTACATGTCTGTACATGGAGGACAGATGACCTGTTTAAAAACCATCATTTGCTAAAAATTATTCATACCAAATATAGAAGCTGCACAGTATCAAAGAAATAATCAAGTACAAACAAGTCACACACGCGCACACGCACGCGCACGCGCACACGCACACGCTCTGTCTGTCTGTCTGTCTGTCTGTCTGTCTGTCTCTCTCCCTCTCCCTCTCCCTCTCACTCTCCCTCCCTCTCCCTCCCTCCCTCTCCCTCCCTCCCTCTCCCTCTCTCTCCCTCTCTCTCCCTCTCTCTCTCTCTCTCTCTCTCTCTCTCTCTCTCTCTCTCTCTCTCTCTCTCTCTCTCTCTCTCTCTCTCTCTCTCCCCATCCATCCATCCAAACATCAACCAACCTATCCATCCAAACATCATTCAACCTATCCATCCAAACATCAAGCCTCCAATCCATCCAAACATCAACCAACCCATCCATCCAAACATGAACCAACCCATCCATCCAAACATCATCCAACCCATCCATCCAAACATCAAACAACCCATCCATCCAATCATCAACCAACCCAGCCATTCAAACATCATCCAACCGATCCATCCAAACATCATCCAACCTATCCATCCAAACATCATCCAACCCATCCATCAAAACATCAACCAACCCATCCATCCAAACATCAACCAACCCATCCATCCAATCATCATCCAACCTATCTATCCAAACATCAACCAACCCATCCATCCAAACATCAACCAACCCATCTATTTAAACATCAACCAACCCATCCATCCAAACATCAACGAACCCCTCCATCCAATCATCAACCAACCCATCCATCCAATCATCAACCTATCCATCCAAACATCAAGCCTCCAATCCATCCAAACATCAACCAACCCATCCATCCAAACATCAACCAACCCATCCATCCAAACATCATCCAACCCATCCATCCAATCATCAACCAACCCAGCCATTCAAACATCATCCAACCGATCCATCCAAACATCATCCAACCTATCCATCCAAACATCATCCAACCCATCCATCAAAACATCAACCAACCCATCCATCCAATCATCATCCAACCTATCTATCCAAACATCAACCAACCCATCCATCCAAACATCAACCAACCCATCTATTTAAACATCAACCAACCCATCCATCCAAACATCAACGAACCCCTCCATCCAATCATCAACCAACCCATCCATCCAATCATCAACCAACCCATCCATCCAAACATCATCCAACCTATCCATCCAAACATCAATCAACCCATCCATCCAAACATCAACCAACCCATCTATTTAAACATCAACCAACCCATCCATCCAAACATCAACCAACCCCTCCATACAAACATCAACCAACCCATCCATCAAAACATCAACCAACCCATCCATCAAAACATCAACCAACCCATCCATCCAATCATCAACCAACCCCTCCATCCAATCATCAACCAACCCATCCATCCAAACATCAACCAACCCATCCATCCAATCATCAACCAACCCATCCATCCAATCATCATCCAACCCATCCATCCAATCATCATCCAACCCATCCATCAAAACATCAACCAACCCATCCATCCAAACATCAACCAACCCATCCATCCAAACATCAACCAACCCATCTATATTTACCTGTAGTACCTGAAAAGTCGGTCTGATCTGGGTTTTCTGAAAATAAAAATTAATATTGAATGAATGAATGAATTTATTTATTACCTATTAACAACAGCTAAATTTTTATTTATGGATAACAAAGACACTGCTTTTCAAAATGTTTATTTAATCAATAAAAGAGAGACTTAAATTACCCCATTTATTTTAACCTGTCAGTTTAATTATAGACAATTTCATTTCATTTCAACTTATTTTCATTCTTATATCCAATTAAGGTTCAAGCACACTGTCCTGGACACACACCTCAGCTATCTGGGCTGTCTATCTAGGACAGTGGGTTAGTTGTTAGTGGTTACTGAAAGAAAAGAGGGTGTTGTGGTCGTTAAAACTCGCTCTGGGTGGGAGCTAGTTCCGGGCTGCGAACCCAGTACCTACCAGCCTTATATCCGATGGCTTAACCACAACACCACCGAGGCCGGTTAACAGATAATACCTGCATGTTTGCATGCCACTTTGTGTTAGAGTGCATAAACAAGATCAAGAACATCTGAGTTTGTTAATTTGTGAAACATGAACTACAAACCTAAGTACAGTAACCAGGAAATCAGTCTGTCAGTACTGACAGAGATTACACATGATCATGCATGGACATAAGTTAGATAAGCTGCAACACATTTCTTTTCAATATAAGATTTAAAAAACAAATGCTAGCCATACATCCAAAACAAAATTAAATGTTGGCCGCTCCAGTCATTGTAACATGATTATAATTCATCTTACTTAACTTGAAACCATTTATTAATTATATATGTCATTGACTTAAGGAAATGTTTTATTTAACGACACACTCAACACATTTTATTTATGGTTATATGGCATCAAACTTATGGTTAAGGACCACACAGATATTGTTACACCAGTTGTGGAGCACTGGCTGGAACGAGAAATAGCCCAATAGGTCGACCAATGGGGATCGATCCTAGACTGACAGCACATCAAGCGAACACTTTACCACTGGGCTACGTCCCGTCCCTTTGGACTAAATGAGTTCCTAACAAATGATGACATTTCTGCCATCTTATTGTGTTTCAAAATAATTTGTCATTTTCAGTAAAAGACTAAAACATGATTTCTTGGGTATAATGATCCCAAACTTTACAAATATGATTTGTTTACTACTTTGTTTTCAATTCTTTACATAATTATACAACTCTTCTCTAAACAAAATAATTTTATTATATGTACATCATATGTATTAATAAAACTGCTAACATTTTCTGTCGCTATCCATACAAAATGTATTCAAGAAAGAATTGCTTTTAAATAAAGTCTACACATCTGACAATGACTTACCTGTTGTTGACTCTACAGGGTCATGACATTTCTTGAAGTTCTTGCCAGTGTCCATACATTTGGGTGTTTTAAATCGGAGATCACTCATGAACAGATTGTTTTTCTTGTCTCTTGTTTCAATAAGGATCCGATATTCAGAATTAAACAATAATTCAGGAAGATCAAAGGATGGCTGCAAAAGATACATAAGTAATAATCATCATGACCCTTCAAAATAAAGAAATACTGTAATTAATGCTTTTCTAAAGAATAACTATTATAACTAAGAAGCAAGTATTTCTAGTGGAAAAGCCCTCAGTGTAAATGTATTTTGTATGTTTTGTGTATATGTTCTTATATTTTAATTAACATGTCCTTCATCAAATTGCTAAATGTTTATTACACTGAATTTGGTAAACACATTTCATTATAAAATCACCCATAAGCTAATTCAAAAATGATTTACTATTTACTCTTCTTTGAACATATATTTGTACGCATTTATTGGAATGCTAGTTCACTAATAAACTGGCTCTTGGTCAACTCGACCCAGTCTGTATAGTCACTTGCTTTTTACAATCCCCATTTATTGTTGTTGTAAAAATATAAATTTGAACTAAGTAGAATTAACATGTCTATTTATGAATAAGCCCAATCAGTCAATCAGCAGATGTATTTGACATCATTGTTCATGACTGGCCTTGGTGGCATCGTGGTTAGGCCATCGGTCTACAGGCTGGTAGGTACTGGGTGCGGATCCCAGTCGAGGCATGGGATTTTTATCCAGATACCGACTCCAAACCCTGAGTGAGTGCTCCACAAGACTCAGTGGGTAGGTGTAAACCACTTGCACCGACCAGTGGTCCATAACTGGTTCAACAAAGGCCATGGTTTGTGCTATCCTGCCTGTGGGAAGCGCAAATAAAAGATCCCTTGCTGCTAATCGGAAAGAGTAGCCCATTTAGTGGTGACAGCGGGTTTCCTCTCAAAATCTGTGTGGTCCTTAACCATATGTCTGACGCCATATAACCGTAAATAAAATGTGTTGAGTGCGTCGTTAAATAAAATATTTTTCTTTCATGGTTCATGTTGTAAACATTCTGTTTCTATATCATTTAACATGGTTATTGGTTAACTCACACACATCTTACTTTTTATTGAAATTAATCTTTATCTGAACTAAACACCATTATACTTCTGTTGCTGACATAGGCATACAGGCTCCTATTTTTGTGGGGGGGGGGGGGGGGGGGGGAGCAGAGCAGGTTGAATTTTTCTCAAATTAAATGAAAATGCCTGAATCTTGATAACAGTATTTATTCATATTACTTCCAAACACCTATATAGGGTTGCAAACAAATCACTACACATTTTTACATAGACTACAACTAATATTGTGGGTAGAATAATGGACAAACAAGGTGAAAAGGTTTCAGTGCAGCTAATTTTGCCCAAATATCTCTATCATTTTCAGCTGAATTTGAGAATTTGCTCCAGCACTGAGGGACAGTTGGCCCCCTATCCCCCGCCCTCCTGTCTCATTCACTTATGGTTTCTGACACACGTCCTATAAAATTAATAGATGAAAATGGGTTATTTAAAAAAAAAAAAAAAAGGTTAATATGTTAATATGGTAAAGTATTATGAACATAGAACCTGAACAATGTCACAGGTATTCCAACGTTACATCTGACTTTACGCAGGCATCTATGGGTTAAGCCAAAGAAATACAGGTAACCCATTTCATTTTGCAGAACTTATTACAAGAATTTAAATTTAATGTGCTAATGAAAAATGGGTTCTCATGTATTTCTAGATTTGCATGAGCATGGCATTAATAAAGTTAGAAAGTTCAAATATTTTCAGAGGCTCACCTTAGGTCATCATGATATATAATACAGTGAAACCTGTCTACATCAGACCCTGAAGAAACCGGAATCCAGTCAAAACGAGCCAGGTCTCATAGTCCTGGATTTTCTAAATTCTAAAACGCCATACTCTATAATACCAGGCCTGGTGCTTATAAAACATTTAGGGTCTAGACTCGAGACTAACAGAGTCTGAGACAGTAATGTCATGACAACGCCATACAAATTGTATGTGTGTGACATCTTTAGAGATTGAGTCTGGACTCTAAAAGTTTTATAAGCACGGGTCCAGATCCTGTCTAAATTGGTCCCCAGCTTGATCCTGTTTAGACAGGTTTCATTGTATCTTTAATATTTATAGTCAATGGCATTAGGACAAGTACTCACCTTGTGCTCAAACTTGAAGTGCTCAGTTTCAGCAAAGTGATTATATAGTCAGTTTAGACAGGTTTCACTGTATCTTAATATAGGTAATCAGTGGCATCAGGACAGGTACTCACCTCATGCTCAAACTTGAAGTGCTGAGTTTCAGCGAAGTGATCTGGTGGTCGGTTGCAGTCAGGAACGCCGATGTAGCCATTGCAGTTCATCATGAACCAGTCGATGTTGTAGAAACACTGGTCCTGGTTCGACTCACTGCACTCCAGGTTCGGGGCATCAGGGTGTCTCCACTTGAGGGTTGCTGCCACGGTCTGATTAACAATGTGGGTGTCCACTGTGATGTTCATGGGGCCAGGATCAGCAATGAACACCCCTGGAGGGAGTTCTCGTAACAAGTCACTCTCAGGAATTCCGATTGCAGCTGGAAGATTATTACATCAAAATTCTTTAAATATTTCATAATGATCTCACGTTACAATTATTGTAGGATATATATACAACTTGGAGTAGTGTAGTGATTTGATTCTTAACATATAAACCCTTAAATCATAGTGACTTCTGTTAGTAGTGTACTCCATGTCATGATGACATCATAGCACTGAGAACATGTTTTATTCATTACGACAAATTGTAAGCTCTTATCCAATCAAATTATATTAAAGTAAATCCATAAAAAGTTCATTATTTGTTTGTTTACAAACATGTCAAAATATTTGGATTTCTTCCATCCATAAAACCCTAATATTCCCAAAAATGTGCTAATAATTGTTCTATTACATAATAACATAAATAAGTTTTGTATATATATTCATCATTTTCTTTATCTCAGTGGAAAAATGTAAACTGACAAGCTTATGATTCATGGCTAGTGATATTCAATGTTGGACTAGTAAATAATTACTATTGCCATGCCACGGCTACTGAATTTTTCTTTGTCAAATGTTGCAGTTAAGTCAATTTTGTAAATATGAATATCCTACCCCCACCTCAACCCCCCAATGTTAGTGTTTTTCAGCTTTATCTCCCTCTTTAGGTGACAGGATTTTCAGGGGGTGGGGGGGGTCATTTGCCACAGTCTCTAAAACATTTATTATCAGCTAACTTCATGTTTATGAAAAACAATTTATTATGTTTATCAATAATTTATGATGCTTTTCCTCCTATATTTTTGTATCTTCTTTATTTTTAAATACTGCTAAATTGTCTTGCCTTATATATTTTCTCTATATTGTAAACATAACAATGCATCATGGTTTGGTGAATAATTACGGCATGAGAATAGATTTTTAAAAAGAAAGTTTAGACTTTTCTCTGAATGGAATCCATCATGCCCCAAAGTCTCATGTTTATGGTGGATGCTTTTAGTACTTGAAATACATGATTACCAGCCTAGAACAAGATTACTAAGTACTATCTTCTATATAAACACATGTAGCTTAAACAATGCACCTTAGTTGTTACTGTAATCTCGATAATGGTTTTAATTAGTTTTTTTCTCAAAGAAAATCAATATTTTCCTAATTACAAACTGCATCTATACATTTGTTTTCTGTTTGCTTATTGTATGAAAGCTTTCATATCCATAATGATTTAGAATGAGTGAATCTACATGTAGATGAAGAAATAAGCATTCCATGGAATTAAACGTATCACCTATCATAAACTTATTTAGTTTTGCTGATCCTTGCATTCATAAATGTTCATATCAATGCATGTTAAACAAAAATACAAAATAAAAATAATTTAAAAAAACAGGTTTTTTTTAAAACATGCATTATATGAATATACAAAGATGTAACTATAACTTAAGTTTCACTGACTTACAGTTTGTGAGAAATGGAACTATATAAACAAGAAAATATTTAACACTGAGCTACTAAAAATATAAAAGGCTGCTTCTATGGAAAAAATAATACCTATATTTTGCTTTTTATGGTATTTCATAAAGGTAAGACAAAAACCATTTATGGTGATGATGATCGATATCAATACACAATATAAGATTATTCACTTTTTCTATTACAGTAACAGAATAATTATGCATGTAGATATATTTACGTCCAAATATGTCTGACTCAATAGCTGAAAAGTTAGTCTGGGCAGCGATTCCATTTTCTGATATAGCAAACAGCAAGAATTCAGGATAATATGGCACTTTGTCAGTGTCAACACTGAGTTTAGTTGCAACCCGCTGAAAGACAAGAAGAAACAAAAACGTCACCGATTAATATTAAATACACCAACAGTTTTAAGTTAATAAATATGTTAATATACACTTTATTATAGGTGTTGTGAACATGAAGGTAGTAAAAATCTCTTCTGAGGTTCTCTTAACAAAACTAAAATGAATGAAAGAAACAACTTAAGGAACTATGAGCTAACTATACTATATAAGTTAGGACATTTTCATCAAACATGTATGTGACAAATATGAACAGTATGTTTAGATTTTGTACAGTGCTGAAATCTAACAATATAACTATTTATATAATATTGTAAATTTATACATGTAGTTCAATTTAACAAAAACTATTTCCATTTACCAAAAGTGTTTAAAAAATGGAAAAGAAATTTTTGAAAAATACATTGTAAATGCAAATAAAAAGCTAAATATTAATTTTATTAAATACAATAATTTTTTGTTTTGTTTAAAGTTTATTATTGACCTTTGTACAATACTCCATTTCAGTGCAAAACATTTATTATAACTACATAATAAATCTGCACAAAATATGTTTTCAGTTTCATTTTTGAACATCAGCCTTAGGAGAAGGTAGGGAAGATGATAATTCTGGCCTAATGGTCATACATATATTATTATGTACGTTACAGGTCATCACTTTAAGTTTAATTTCATGCACCAAGTCCTGGATACAAAACTCAGTTCTATAAGGCTGTTAAGTATTGGGTTCATTTCCCAATCCATTACCACCTCCCACAGAGTTCACGTATAAGACTATTCCCCTGACTTTTCTCTTAACACGATCCCCATTGGTGGGCCCATTGGGCTATTTCTCATTCCAGCCAGTGCACCATGACTGGTATATCAAAGGCCGTGGTATGTACTACCCTGTCTGTGGGATGATGCATATAAAAGATCCCTTGCTGCAAATCGAAAAAAGTAGCCCATGGAGTGGCGACAGTGGGTTTCCTCTCAATATCCGTGTGGTCCTTAACCATATGATGTCATATAACCATAAATAAAATGTGTTGAGTGCATCGTTAAATAAAACATTTCTTTCTTTCTTTTTTTTTCTCTAACAAACTAAAGAACTGGATACTAGTATATGTCCTATTCCAAGATTCTCACACTGAGAACTGGTTAGGAAGTTGATTATTTAACCACTATGCATGAAGACATATGTGTACAACATGGAGGATATTTATGATCATTCTGGACATTGCTTGTAACCATAACAATTTATTAAAGCTATCAAAAGCAATCCATTTTGCGAATGAGATTAATCCACTAATTAAATGAAAAATGTTTAAGCCACAAGACAAAATGTTCCAAGATCCATTATTAACATCAAAGCAAACATCAAAGAAGTATTAAAGAAGTGAAAATCATGTAACTGTTCCATGCTGGTGTGGTAGGTGTCTAAAAAGTGTGCTGTAACGTGAGGGGGTGTCATGTTTTAGCAGTAACATGCTCTGATAATTTGATTAGGACAACTTGAGACATGTGCCAACAGATGGCCTACTGCTTCTGTACACTGCCAGACACATGTAGGAAAGCGATCCCTTTCATAGACTACAGCTGTTCAACGATAAAAACCACCATCAAAATTGGGAAGATCTATATAGTCTTGAGAGATGGTAATAGTTTAATCCAATGTAATCCAGTTTAAATACAGTTTGTTTGCATTAAATTGTTAAGGACTAAAACAAAGTGTGTGGAGGTTTTATTGTAATGAACAGAGCAATGGATTAATGACATCTGACAAATTGGTTTAAAAAGGAATATTGTTAAACCAGGGTTTATGAAATTCCTAAGTTTTATGTCATTACATTAAAAATGTGTAATGTGATCTAGCAAAACAGTGCTCTTGCTCTGGCAAATCCACTTTGTAATTACATAGCACATGTACATGCATATAAAATGGTATGTGCAAATGAAACGAATATCTATAATTAAAATGTCTAATATTACCTTGTATTATAATAAATTAATTAATTATATATATATATATATAATTCAATTTCTGTTAAGTACATTCATTGCAATTTAATGCCATCTTACTGGTCCACCCATTGAGTCTGTTAATTTCTTGATGAATGTAAAGATAACTTTGTCAGGGAACATAATGCTTGATGATGCCACTTTATATTAGTGATCAAAATAAATCAAAATAAAAAATGAAGTTTTAGTGTTATTATTGTTTTAAATTTAATTATAAGGATTATCTGTTATTTATTTTACGTTCAAACATCCAATAAAACATTGACTAAAAATATATGTACATTTAATTTGTCCTAAGAAGTGCTCTATTCAACAAGCTTACATACTTGTCATGTCCCTCCTAGTATTGATATTCTAATATATAACTCAATTATGGCTACATACTATAAATCAAAATGAATAATTTGCTAATTTTAAGCTAATATGCTAGAAGTTCCAAATGGTTGCAAAATGACTTATGGTAGGAATGATAGCTGAAAAGGAACCAGCACATAATATGTATATTTCAAGTCAAATGATCCATTATCTCTACCTTTAGTACACATGTACAGACAAACTACTGTGTAACACTGCCTTTAAAGTAGCACTGTACCAATAACATCCAGTTGGGTCAAAGTTCGAAATCACCTGAACATTTAATAGAGTGGTTAATATCACATGTACCAGCTTTACCATTGATTATAAATGAGAGCTTTTGTTGTCAAAACAATTGTTTTATCTGGACAATAAATGAATGCAATTTTATTTCATCTAGTACCACTGTGTCAAGTATACTAAAATTGTGATTGAAACATGTATGGGACTCCTGTGTGAAACTAGAGGTGTTGTAAAACTATCTGTTTATACTGAATGTGAATTATGAAAGATTCCACGTTCTTCAATTAATACAACGAGAGAGGACTCAGGAGGGCTTGTAGTATTCCTATTTATGGGTCATATTTGGGTTGATATATATAGTGTTTTTAACCACACACATTGTGGAATTTTATTTCGTATAGTACAACCTATATTACCGTAAGTTGCAATTTTTCTCATGTAAATATATTTTGTGGTTGTGTGGGAAAAAAAATTCTGTTCCCTTTCAGTAATTTACGTGACCTTATAATAGCCAGATGCTTTAGTTATATTTTTACAGTAACTTCAGTTTCCTTTGTACTGCACTGGCGTAGGAAGCAGGGGGGGGGGGGGGGGGGGGGGGGCCCCTCCACTTTTCAGACATTTTGCTTATATTTGTTTTATAATAGTGTAAAAGTGTGTAAATATAAAAGTGTGCCCCACACACACTTTCTGGTACCTTCCTACACCACTGTGTAGTATAGTTCTTATTTACAACAGATAATCTATAATTCCCCACACCTCCAGAGTTTGTTAACAGCGGCTTACAGATTGACAATCTTGTTTGACAGAGTTTCCCTGTGAACAGCTGACATGACTGTCTGTATGTGGAGGTCTGTGCCTCATGTCTACAGGTTTGGTAAACTCATACAACCATCTTAGCCAGCCAGGGTGTTTCAATGATTTAAGAGCCTGCTGATGTGTACAGCCTAGGGATAATGCGTGTTTTCTAAACACTGCAAGTACCAGCCTGACTTTCAGCCCTCTATAGTTTAAACATATTTATTACTGTTTAACAACAATCGGTTTTGGGATTGGCCAACATAATTGTATATGAAGTCTAAGTAGATTCAACATACAATGAGATAATGAGGTAATGAGTATGAGGTTTGTCAATCAAATTTCACTAATTAAAGTTTTTAAGTTTTTGTTTGTTAACAACACCACTAGAGCATATAGCTTTGTTAATTATTGGCTATTGGATGCCAAACATTTGGTAATTTTGAGTCTTAGAGAGGAAACCTAGTATATAGCAAGAGATCTTTTATATATATGCACAGACAGGATTGCACATACCACAGCCTTTGATATACCAGTTATGGTGCACTGGCTGGAATGAGAAATATTCACTAATTAAAATCACCACATGGAAATATAGACTTTATGACCATGAATGTATATCAGATTAATTTATTTTAGAATTCAGTTATTAATTTATGCTTTTTTATTAATATGTAAATATAGTAACTAGCAAAACATTTTATACATTCTTTCTAACTAATAGGACAGCACATGATATATATTCTGAAGAAGCTATGAAACAATTTGAAAACTGTAACTGAGTATTTTTTTTTATGCCTCATCATTGCCATTCTTCTTGAATGATGTTTTCAAAGGGGGTGAGGTGTAAACCAGTAGTAAAACACTTTCCTGATGCATGGTCAGTTTAGGATTGATCCCCATTGGATGGCCCACTGGGCTATGTTTCATTTGTCAGGGCTTCTAGATTATGGTAGCCCCACTCCCATGGCTAGTGATATTCAATGTTGGGCTAGTAAATAATTACTATTGCCATCCCCGACGGCTAGTGAAAAAAAAAAAAAGAGTCAAATTTTATAATTTATATGAATATCCTGACCCAACCCCAACCCTTAATGTTTTTAAGTTCTGTCTCCCTCTTTAGGTGGCATATCTGATTATTGCTATTATTTAGTAAAATTGTATTAACTTAATGTAAAGTAGGGTTTGTGGATTTTTAATCTTGGCTAGTACATTTTTGAAATCACTGATCCCATGGCTAGTGGATTTTTAAAACATTCTAGAAGCCCTGCGTTTGTAACAAAAGGCTGTGGTACGTACCAGTACTCTCCTGTCTGTAGAATAATGCATATACAAGAGACTTTGCTGCTAATTAATCTAAAAGAATCATCTCTGTGGTCCGTAATCAGACATGTATGTCCAACATCAGTGTTCGAAATAAGCACTTGTCCGTTTGTCCTGACAAGTAAAAATCTGCTTGGACAAGCAAAATATACCTCAATGGTTGTCCAGTGGACAAGTGAAAATATTCAATGCAGTTTAATTTTGAGCAATCAAAAAGACGGTCCTTGTACTTGAATAAAACAAAATATTTATTTGGACAATAGAAAATATTGTTGGACAAGTAGATTTCTTGATGTACTTGTCCGGTGGACAAATGAAAATTTCTGCTTATTTCTATTGCTGATAACCATAATCACAATGTGTTGAGTGTATCATTAGATAAAACACTTCTTTCTTTCAGAGTTAATTGATCAAAATGACTCACTTCAATTGACCAGCCAGGGATGTACCTGGCCTCAAATAGCTAGTTATGAGGGCAGTAAATAGAAAAATCATGCAAGTCTCAGTATCATGTACCCATAGGAACCATTCCATCTAGACACAAAATACATCCACTCTCTACATCCCCAAAACGATACAGCCCTACTATATTATATATTATGCTTATGAATTAATCAGACTGTTCCCAAAGACTTTATGTCAACAAGTAGAAAATCCATGCTTAGTAGTGCTTACAGAACTGTTAATATTTGACAAAGGGATTTCATCACCTGCTAATGAGGATCTGAAGATGTATACTGAAATTAATTGGACTTAACCTGGATAGCTACTAGAAAATATTACACTTTTACACCAAAAATCACATAAATTATTAATGTGTCGATTCAGGAAGTTTTGTTGATGAAAATAAAGCAATTTAGGCCAATATAAAATAAATGCTAGATTTTTCATCCCTTCTTTCCCAAAAGATAAAGTTAAAGTGTTTTTTTAGCGACACCACTAGAGCACATTGCTTTATTAATCATTAGCTATTGGATGTGAAACATTTGGTAATTTTGACAGTCTTAGAGAGGAAACCAGCTGCATGTTTCCATTAGTAGAAAAAGATCCTTTATATGCACTATCCCACAGAAAGCAGAGCACATACCACATCCTTTGATATACCAGTAGTGGTGCACTGGCTGAAACAAGAAATAGTGCAATATGGGCAGGCCCACCAATGGGGATCGATCCTAGACTGACTGCACATCAGGTGAACATTTTACCACAGTACTATGTCCTACCCAGCCCGGTCAAAATGATGTGCAGTATTTCCAATATCATGAAAATATTAAAATTTGAATGTAAATCTAGCATTTCATTTATAATGGCCAAGCTTATACAATGTATAATGCCAAACAACCAGATTCTGTGCCTTTAAATATCCTGGACTATTATAGGTAATAGGCACAAACTGTGAGCTTATATACCGGTATATGTGTATTAACATGTGCTTCCAATATTTTCACATAACTACAGTTGCCCATCTCTTTGGTCCATCCCCAGTGAAATGCATCATCTAATGACACATGTTTACAGCACCAGCCATGGCCTTCCAGTTACCCTGACACCAGGAGGATTGTAAACACACTATAATCAAAGTCACCTCCAACAACACCGTGTTTCCAACACATGCTCCACCTGCCAGACATTTCTAACAGGTATTGGAGCTGTTTAGACTTGGCAGGTGTCTTCATGGGCAGCATACTGTATGTACTTGTACCTATCTGAGTACGTTAGACACAGTTACATAGGCACTATAGACCAATACACATACTGTATGTACTTGTACCTATCTGAGTACGTTAGACACAGTTACATAGGCACTATAGACCAATACACATACTGTATGTACTTGTACCTATCTGAGTACGTTAGACACAGTTACATAGGCACTATAGACCAATACACATACTGTATGTACTTGTACCTATCTGAGTACGTTAGACACAGTTACATAGGCACTATAGACCAATACACATACTGGTACTAGTATTACATTATTCACAGATAATCATAGAAATATCACTCAGCAGGATTTATGATTCTCTTAAAATTCACATTAGTTAACATTTTCGAATCAAATTGAGACACCACTGTTGTCAGTCTTCAGTGTATACTACATAACTGTAACTAAATAAAAATACATATTAATTTATTGGGAATAGATATTGGTATTTGCACAAATATTCACTGTATATACTACTATAATATAAATATACTACCAATTAGAATTGCAGGTGGTTTGTTTAATTGATATATAAATATTTGACATTTTAACATGCATGTTTTAACTATGACATGAAACTCCAATTTGGTACAATGCAACCTTGAATGCATTATGTACAAATACATGAGCACAATAGCCTATAGTATATATACAGGCACTTATATATTTTTGTTCAGGTGCATGTCTCGAGTGGGGTTGGGGTGGGTTTCAGCAATTTAATCTTCCTTGTAAATATTCTTTAAGATATATTTTCTGGAGAAGCATGACTCGAACCCCCTAAAAATGTACTTGCCACAGTTTAGACCCAACCCCCCTGTATAATGTCATGCATACATGCCTGTTGTTACAGAGAGAACCATGGTTTACCTGGTTTTATCATGTAAAAGTAGGCTATGTATGTTGTGAAAAATGTTCATGCCTATGACAATGGGGAAAAGACAAGTTGATTTTAGTAAACAAACAAGTAAACAAACAAATATGGTACTATAAAAACACCAAACAAACATTACCTCTCCAAGGAGAACCCAAGGCTGTGGCTCTGTTCCAGGATAGAAATTTCGGTCTCTCACAAGCAAGACATACACAAAATAAACTGGTCCAGGAACTATGGAGTCAGGAACTGGCACTGACCAAGTGATGTCTGTGTAATAGGAACTGGCCTTCAGTTTCACTTTATTCCCAAAATGCCACGTCACATTTGTTTTGTCATTATCTGTAAGGAATAAAGGATATAAATATTATTACAAGAGAGACAGAGACAGAGACAGACACACACTCACTCTCACACAACACACATACAACAGCGAGAGAGAGAGAGAGAGAGGAAGAGAGAGAGAGAGAGAGAGAGAGAGAGAGAGAGAGAGAGAGAGAGAGAGAGAGAGAGAGAGAGAGAGAGAGAGGGGGGGGAGGGGGGAGGGAGGGAGGGAGGGAGGGAGGGATGAACAGATGGACGGACATACAGACAGACAGACGATTGAAATTTGAAATGAAGACAATATCATCCAATTACACAAATATTAGCACATATTAGGTACATATTACTAGTGACAAATTGCATAGTTAAAATCAATACAATTAATCATCCACATTAACCGCAGTTGTAACAAGAATGAGTAGGCTAATTCATCAAATAACATCAGATACAAGATTCACACACCGTATATATGTCATTTCATTTACATGTGTTTTCAAAAATATAGATTTTTTAATGAAAATGTGTCAAACACTATGAACACATCTGTCAATTACTAAAATAAAGGCTTTTGTCATGATAAAAGTCACTGACACAATTGAAATATTCCACATGCAATCAATGTAGAAACTGAAACAATGAAAATGTCAAGTTCTACTTAAATGTTTCATTGCATGAACTATAGATGCATAAACTATAGATGCATAAACTATAGATGCCATTCATATTTTTCTTAAATGTTAATTTCAATGTTTGAATGAAGGTTTTCTATCAGATTGTGTGAATAACTAATGAAAAACTATTGATTCATTGTTTTTAATCAACACTTGATTACACAATTATGAGATTTAATCTTTAAGATGTATTAATTATATTCTTATAAATCAGTGATCAAGATACAAATGAAGTAACCTGTTTGCACTTCTACAAATGTTAAACTTAAATACAAACCAGTGAGATTAATATAGATGAAAGCCACAAGTAGACATGCTGAATTTACTTATTTTCTTCATTATATTATTTGATATGAAAACATGCAGTTACAGTCCTTGCATGTTTATAACCAAGAAAGCTGTGCAAGCTTGTGAATGTTTACTTTGTAAAGGTGTTTTTTTTAATATTAAAGGGACTACATGTATATCCTGATTTTGCAGCCATTGTAAGATGATTCTGACTAACAGACATTTTGGCAACTAAAATTAAATATTAAATATATATTCTTGGTTAGAATACCAGTGTCTACATATCTAATGTGTTTGTGATTGTGTGCTAATGTTTGTAGAATTAATTTTAGTTTTTCTTCACAATATATATTTTTTCTTACATACTAAATTATTGAAGGTAAAATCTGGTTTAGGCTAATACAAACTTTAGGACAATGACAGACATCTTGTTAAAATAGATACTGATATTCTAAATAGGAAAATATCTTTAACATGTAATTTTAGTCATCAAAAAGGATTTTAAGACATAAACAATGGCAGCAAACTCAAAATAGTCCATTTAATGACAAGTAATTAACTATGGCTATTGGCTCTGGGCTCTTGGCAGCCAAATTAATATCTTGCTGCCATATAGACTCCACTTACCAATATTTTATATGAAAGACAGCTAGGACATACAGACTATATCACTGAGTACAATAGCAACCAGGTGTCATTGCAAACTGAGCAACATATCTTAATTATGTTTCTCTGTTCATGTTTGCTAATTAACTTACCTACAAATGGTCCTGTAAAGAAACTGCAGGCTGTTTGGCATCCTTTTGTCTGTAAAAAATATATAGACCCAATAAACACTTGAAACACAATGTAATAATATACAATGAGTGTGTGAATATACGTGTGTAATGGTGTAGGAAGGTGCTAAAACGTGGAGGGGCACACACACACACACACATATATATAAATCTATATATATATCATTGCTGCCGCTACTGGATCAAGAAACGTGAGGGCACATACCCTTCTTGCACCCTCCCCAAACCTCTTCCTATGCCAGTGGCATGGTATACACACAAAATTAATTCAGTATCCAGGATATACGTTCAGTGATATAAACAAAATTATTTTTATATTTAATATTCCAGTAAACAGCATTGGTTTGAATAAAAGTTAACAAAACAGAGATCAATAAATTTGCAAATGGGATGTAATGTTTCATAGTTGAAAAAAAAAACCCCACTGAGGTCATCTCTAAAGATGAAATCTGGTTTACATAAAATGTTTTATTATCCATGTGGTTCAACATAACCAAGTTAATATTAATCATAATAATAATCATACGAAGCACACATGTAACAAGTGTAATGACATAATTTAGGAAAGCCACATCATAACATGATCTTGTTTCTCCAGTCCTAGCTCAGACTGTGCATTTGAAATATGACGTGATTTCGTCATCTCCTTCTAGTTGTGGCTGAAACATTTTGAGTTGGGTCTTGTTATTCATAAAGATAACAACAATAATAATATGGATAATAAAGAAATTATTACACTCGCGTGTGAGTCGTACTGATTTTACGAAACTTGTGTCAGGATTCATATATTATTCTTGCTCTCACTTGGGCAATACAAAAATCCTGACACTCGTTTCATAAAATCAGTACGATACCCAATTGCATATAATAATCTCTATTTATTACAGTTAAAACTGTGACTAATGCCACACTGGTTTCTGCATTGAACATTTCAGGATATTCCACCAAAATACAGAGGAGGCATGCAGGTACCAGTTGCACTCTCTTTAAATCTAACTGTGAATGAATGAATGAATGAATGAATGTTTAACGACACCCCAGCACGAAAAATACATCGGCTATTGGGTGTCAAACTATGGTAATGGAAACAAATAGGGTGATGATCAACATCAATAGAAAAATTCAAGATATAAATAAAAACAGTGTAATGAATGAATGAATGAATGTTTAACGACACCCCAGCACGAAAAATACATCGGCTATTGGGTGCCAAACTATGGTAATGCAAATAAATAAAGTGATGATCAACATCAATATAAAAATTCAAGATTTAAACAAAAACAGTGCAAAAACACAAAATATCACAGAATTTTACAGATACTGAATTTTACTCAAAATTTTAATTTGGTGCTGTATTGGCCATTCTCAAAGAGAATGTTACACCCCTGCACCACGGTGAGGTTACAGCACGCGCAGGGGCTAACTGTGAATAAAAACCCCAAAGAAGAAACAAAAACAAACAAAAAGCTATCTATTCAAGATACTTACACATAATTGGTCATCACTACAAACAGGTCTCCATAAATAAAACTCTTCATATAAATTTGAACACATAGCCCAACACTGAAAAAAAGATATGTATTAAACAGTATCTGCAAATATATTTATATGGGCATAACTAAAATCATTAAATATATTTGAACTCTGCAATACAGGTATACAGTATCAGCATTTTTTATAAATATAATTGTAACTACACCTACAATGACAATGAATTACAATTAAATTTATAAACACATATTCCATAACAGTAATGAAACCAAATAAACTAAGTATACTACATGTAGGTATAATAATAATAATAATAATCAATCATGTTTGTTCACAGTCCTCTTCTTGCCAATGTTATAGTTAATAATTAAAAAAATGTTTCCATCATGGCATAATTAACAATTATGAGAGGTTTAAAAGTAAACTATGTATTCTGAGTTGTTTCAAATTCATTAACCAGGCACACAAACATTCAAGTGTAAAACTCAAAATGGCCTATAAAACAGCAATTGATAAAACTAATATCTTACCATATTGCAGTCGGGTTCTAACGTCAAACAGGTGCCATCTTCTAACACTCCGTAATTCTGTAAAAACTGGAAAAAATAAAACAAATTATTTCGGATATAAACTATCAAACAACACATTCATACTAGACTGGTTGCTTTAAAATGAAGTGATCTCAGTCGAGGCATGGGATTTTTTATCCAGATACCGACTCCAAACCCTGAGTGAGTGCTCCGCAAGGCTCAATGGGTAGGTGTAAACCACTTGCACCGACCAGTGATCCATAACTGGTTCAACAAAGGCCATGGTTTGTGCTATCCTGCCTGTGGGAAGCGCAAATAAAAGATCCCTTGCTGCTAATCGGAAGAGTAGCCCATGAAGTGGCGACAGCGGGTTTCCTCTTAAAATCTGTGTGGTCCTTAACCATATGTCTGACACCATATAACCGTAAATAAAAGGTGTTGAGTGCGTCGTTAAATAAAACATTTCTTTCTTTCTTTTAAAATGAAGTCGACAGTATCCCCATTCCTCTCCCTGATTAAGAATACAACAAAAATGAAGGAACAAAAAAAACCCAAGAATTCTGCGCAATTAAATGAGTCCCCTACCATAAACGTATTTTTGTTTCACTGACAGTTGCATGGGTAAGATGTTCCTCTCAATGCAGGTTAAAAACAAATATCAATAGAAATTATTTTTAAAATTTTATCACATGCATTTCATGGACCTAGGACTTGTAGTTTGTGACAAACTGATCCAAACGCGACACCACCATCCAAAGTTGACATCACCATCACCCCCATTGTAAACGTAATGCCTATATCTCGCGTTTTCATTCAGTAAAGGCGAGACAAAATGTCATACACCATTCTTAGTAGGTATTATCTTACATTAAATGAAATAACAATAGTAAACGACAAAAAAAGAACTTTTGAACTAAACTGAAATGCATAAATAGTGGCTCGTAAGGATCCAGGATTTCTTGCAGAGGGATTGTCATTATTCAACTACTTATATCAAGTTGTATATTTGCGGAAAAATCACTTTAAAATAAGTGTGTGTGTGTGTGTGTGTGTGCGTGTGTGCGCGCGCGTGTTTTGGATGTGTGTGTGCACATTGTTTTCGCTGTAGTCAATGCCAGAGTGGTCACATAGTTTTCAAGGATTTTTTTACCAAAGTTAAAACCATCGAACTAAGCAGGGCCGTAGCTAGCGGGGGGGGGGGGGGGCAGTTGCCCCCCCCCCCCGAAAAAATTCGGAAAGCATTATAGAAACTTAAAGAAAAGGAGTTTTAGACTATTAACTACTCAGTTGCCCTCCCACACAAAAAATTCTAGCTATGGCCCTGCTAAGAGCTCCTTTGTCTTGACTAGACTTCCATATGCTGCTCAGAGTATCCAGTAAAAGTTTTAAAGAACCATACATACATACATAAATACATAAATACATAAATAAATAAATAAATAAATAAATTAATTAATTAATTAATTAATAAACATAAAAACGGCTAGTCTTACACACTCTCTATACAATCAGCAGCTTCATTATAGTTATAATCATCATGTGTTTCTGTTACAATTTAGATGTTATCAACTGTTCGGCCTAATGCGTTGTCCTATACAATCATACTTTAGAATAATTACTGAAACTTAATATAAATATAAAGGTTGGGAGGCACATGGGAGCAAAAGGGAGGGAGCGGGGAGGACGACCAATAGCACATGTATGCGCAAGCTTTCCTAGAACTGGGTTTTTTTCTTTTTCTAGAATGCTACTTTATTACATAGCTAAATTTTGTACGGATTAAAACACTATATATTCATAATATATTATCAAATAGTACATGAAAAGGTTCGTAAGTTTAACAGTTTTTCATAAAGCTTTAGCGTTAAAAATGCAGATTTCAGTAGCAGATACAACAAGTGTTGATTGTTATACGTAATCGGCAATATGTCGTCAGTATAGGTAAACAAACCACTCAAATCAATTAAAAATGTTCACTGTCGGGAACAAATACATGTATACTCTTTAGCATAAAAAAACCTATCATTCAGGGTCGCACAATACGGTTTACATATACGAATACGGATTACGAATATATAAAATCTGAACAATAAAACCTAGTTCAAATATACATTTTGTGATGTTTTCTGTGGCAAAAACACTTTTCTTCTTTTTTCTTTTTTTTTTTTTTTTTTTTTTTTGGGGGGGGGGGGGGGGGCGCCAGATTCTTCTGATACTAGTATTCTTTGCTGTGTTGCTCTCTTTGTTTCTTTCTCTTTTTTTTTTACAAACAAATTTTACAGTACAGGGAAAATTTGATAAGAAGGGTGATGCCGTCCGACGACAGTATCTCACTTGAAACGATTACGTATTAACTAGGCCGAAACTATTACGTATTCATATTCGCATAAAGAACGTACGTGTGATTAGCCCACAAAACAAGTAGGGCACACTCGCATCCATTAAAACGTGGAGTTCGAGGAATCGGATATTTTATCTCAAAAACAAATGTTCCAAGCCCGGTAGGTGTACTTTAAGATGGCAAACAAAAACTGCATGACGGTTCAGATGCCCTGCGATTGGCCCTTTCGGCTGTGCTCAGTCGGTAACCATTACACGGACAGACTCGGCACTATCTAATGATAGCGCCAGAAAGAAAAACTATCTTCAGGTTTGTTTTCACTGGGTCCAACATTGTATGGCTGTCTTGTTTCGTAACACAGCTGCCGCAATCTGGTAGTTTTCCATGAACACTCGAACAGACAACGAGAAAGAGATACCGAGTATTAAAAAAAACCGAGTGTAGTTATTAATACACATATTTTGTTAGAAAATTAGTCAAAAGAAAAGAACACGGAGAAGAAAATCAAAGAAGAAAAAAAGGAAAAGAAATGTTTTGTTATTAAAAAATAATTTACTGGTGCTATGTCAGTGTTTTGTTGCACGTGTCTTGATTTTTTGGAAGAAAAAAAATATTTACTCTCAACATGAGAATTAATGGACAAATATATACTGAACAAAATAAGAAACTTCCGCTAACTTTGCTTGAACATAACTTGATGAAAACAAACCGGGGGAATAATTGTTATAAAACAAATTTTACTGCGGTGGCAATAGAAATGGTCCGAAAACAAACTTGGTAAATATTTTATAAATTGCTGTCCATTTTTTTCTGTTTTAGAGAGTGTTATGTAGATTGTAAAACTGATATTCTGAATCGATTCACGAAAAAACACCACCTATTCTAAATAGAAATACATGTAAACATGTCTGTCCTTTCCTGATCGTCTACGTGCCTTTTCATGTGCCCGTCTTCTTATTTACTTGGAACACTGTAAACGCACTGTCTTATATACTGAACAAAAAAAGAAACTTCCGATTTGTACTTATAGTATTTGTTGTATTACATAAGTCATTGTGTAATGAAATTATATAGGTAGTATTAACCTTGAGCTGTATTATCAGGATTCATGAATTTTATCGATTATTTTTGCACTGTTAATCGTCAACAACGTGAAATTCAATTTGCACCTGCATGCATGGTTCGACATGTCCCGTGTAGTATTCGGTCAATTTGTTTTACTTGTCTTACTGACATTGTTGTCAAGTGAACGAAAACGCTTCAAAATTTGTACAAAAATTAACGTTTTTTTACATTGTAGCATTTTTAGTATGCCAAGAATACCCAATAATTTCCGCGAACGAGCGATTGGCATGCTTGATGCTGGCATGTCGACAGAAGACGTTGCAAGGCATGTCGGGAGTTCTAGTCGAGCGATACGAAATCTTCGCGTAAGATTTTGAACGACAGGAAGCACCAACGACTTGCCACCTCGTGGACGTCCGCGTGTTACAACGCGTGGTTAAGACCGCTATATCATGAACACGCATTTGCGCAATCGATTCCAAACTGCCACTGCTACTGCTACTGCTACTTACACACCTGGGCTTCATAATAACCGAATCAGTGGGCAAACCGTTCCTAATCGTCCTCGGGAGAACGGTTTACATGCACGACGTCCTTACGTCGGATGCGTTTTAACGCAACGTCATCGTCTAAATCGTCTTAATTGGGCACGTGTACACACTCGTTGGATACGGCGACGCTGGAATACCGTTCTTTTTTCGGATGAATCCAGATTTTCTTTACAACGTGGTGATGGCAGGGTGCGCGTCTACCGTAGGAGAAATGAACGCTATGCTGACTGTTGTGTTCTTGAACGAGATCGTTTCGGGGATGGGGGTTGTGTCATGGTCTGGGCAGCCATTGCCCATGGTTATCGTTCTCCACTAGTCGTCATTGATGGCAATTTAAATGCTCAACGTTACCGCGATGACATTCTCGCTCATCATGTCATTCCTCTGTTCCATAACAACGCCAACACCTCGATTTTTCAGCATGATAATGCCACCTCTCATACAGCTAGAGGCACTGTAAATTTTCTTAGGACAAATAACATTGATTTCATTGATGACTGGCCCGCTAAAAGTCCTGATCTCAACCCCGTCAAGCATGTCTGGCGTCGTCCCAACCGACCCGCTAACGTCAACGAACTTCGTCAAGCGCTCATTCAGGAATGGAACAATATTCCACAGGCAGAAATCAACACTTTAGTCACTTCTACGCGCCTGCGATGCACTGCAGTGGTCAATTGAAGAGGTGGTCATACCCGTTATTAAGTTGGTGGGTTTTTTTTTAACCCCTACCACACTTGGTCAAAATTTCTTCCAGTTTGTTAACCTATGGCCATGATTTTTGCACCAAACGATGCATCATGGAAGACTCGTTAAACACATATATTTAACGACGCCACTAGAGAGTACAACTTTAATCATATAGTTTCATATTTACTGCAACTTTGGCATCGGCAGACTTCCAACATGTATTATTACATTTATGTTAGTATAACTAGTAGCTATTTTAATTTCACCTTGTTTTCGCTAATAAATCTTGACTTTGAAGTATTAAACTATAGTAAAGTTAAAGTTTGTTTTGTTTAACGACACCACTAAAGCACATTGATTTATTTGGCTACCGGGTGTCAACCATGTCGTAATTTTGACCTATAGTCTTAAAGAGAAAACTCGTAATTTTTTTCGTTATTAGCATGGGATTATTTATATGCACCATCCAACAGACAGGATAGTACATACCACGTCCTTTGAAATACCAGCTGTGGTGCACTGGCTGGAACGAGAGATAGCCAATTGGTTCCACCGACGGGGATTGATCTCAGACCGATTCCGCACAAAGTGAGCGCTTTACCACTGAACTACCTCCCGCCCCATAAACTAAAGGAAATGAATGTAACATGACGGATTCCACCAAAACGCCATGCATCTTGGCAGCTATGTAATATTTGGCTTGTATTATTTATGGTTTATCGCTTCCGGTACACTCATTTTTTTTTTTTTTAAAGCACCAGAACCCGATAAAACTGTATTTAATGTCGGCCTTGCCATCTAACAAGAGACTCTGTTTTCATTAATGATGGGTCTGGTCTGCAAAAGATATAGTTGCAGAACGCTTTAATAAACCGAAACAAATTTTATATTGATAGATAACATATTGTCTCCAGATAGGAGAGAAAACAAGATTTACTACTGATGAACAGTATTTGGTCTAATGAGTACAGCCAAAGATTGTTTGATGTGTACAATGTAGGTAAATTAAGGTGAAGGTTCAAGGTACAAAAATGAGCTGTTTTTTTTTTTTAGCTCGTGCATCATGGTACTAATGTTTTGGCCTGCCGCAGTGCAAATAGTCCAAGACTGACACGTACCATTCAAAGAATATTAGTACAGAGCTGTTCATGGAATTGTTACACGGGAGATGACAATTCTTGTGAAAACTCAAAAGGCGTGCAAAATATAGGTAATTATCATGTCTACCATACAAGTATTGAAAGCCCCACCAGCATTACCACACCAAACTTGAAAGATTCACCCAGGGCAGATTTCATCCACAGAGGGTTCTACGAGTTTGGGTCTTAAATAATGCAAAATAAACGTGGACGGAACTGCCTAACATTTCACAAGAGGATTCGCATTGTCGGTTATAAACAACAAATATGCTAATAATATTCTTTAACCAGGCACCGTGCATCATTATCGACCGAACCATCGGGCCTTTTCAGACCATACACAAACTTCGTGAAGTAAAAACGTACGCGATACTCCCGCCCCCAAACCACACCCTACCCATCCCAAAAAAATACAATGCAAGAATAAATAAGTCAGTAAAGTAAAATAAATAAATAAATAGACAGACCACTTTCAGCGGACCTACTTAAATATAATTATAAAACAAATGACTAGTATTTTTCCTATCCCAAAACCTATTCCATTTAACGATTTCTAAAATGGCCCGTATGACATACAGACGTGTTGAAAACAGGCTTAAAACATTTTAACAGACACAAACCAGCCGGTCGTGTTTGAACAACACGGAGCTAAATTATAAATAATCCCGCGATAATTTGATTACAGGAAGCGGTACCAGATTCTAGCAGGGCAAGGCACCGATAACTCGCGCGTCTTCTTTTCCAGTGCATCTAATCCAGTACGTCGTGCTTTTCTCGCAATTAATCGTGTACAAGTTTCATGTTGAGTTCAACACAGTTAGTTGTATCGTATTCTTCCCTGATTAATTAACCCGCTAATCGAGTACAACTTTCACGTTTTCAGTGAGGTCCAGTGTATTTGATCGACCCACATTTTGTTAATTATCCTGTCTGTGTGTGTGCGTGTGCGTGTGCGTCTCTCTCTGTCTCTCTGTCTGTCTCTGTCTCTCCCCTATCTCCCCCTCCCTCTACCCACCCCCCTCTCACACGGTGTCTATGTGTATGTATGTATGTATGTATGTGTGTGTGTATATGCTGTGCTGACAAACGTGTAGCGCTAATGACCACGTCTAATATTAGATTCACTTTATGTTTACCCTTTGCTATTCTCAAAAGGCTGATATAGATATATTTAGTAATACGCAGATAACACAATACTTAAAATGAAACACAATTTCAAATATATAAACGTTTGTTACTTAAGTGTTAATATGAATAAGAACCATAACTACTATTTAAGTAGTAAACACATTTTAGTTCACAAACATACAAGACAAATTTTAATCAGTTATTTGTTAATCATACACCCCCATCTAATTCCCTATACCAGTCAAAAACATTTTTGAGGTACTCTTTGAGAAACATTTCAATAAAGTTTGCAAATGTAACAGGTTTCTTTTTAATGCTAAATGTATAAAAACGAAACACGGGGAATAATGTACTGACAATATAACATATTACGCTGTTTTAACATATGACGAAAATTAACAATAGGTTATGTTCAATGATCGGTATCCTTTCGTTCAAAACATGTGAGAAATTGCACCAGCGACTATTAATATATTTGTCGCAAATATTTGAACCGCTAGTGTAATAACAGCATGACTACCGACAAAGGCTATCCGTACTGATAAGTCACTGTGAGTAGCTGGATATGAAATTCCCCACAGACAATGAGCATTACCTTTAATGCATCCGTCGTATAACGCTCATTGGACGGATTACCTTGCTGAATATAGTATGCACAAGGTAAAAGGGTCTAAACAAAAGAAGTTTTTATAATATTAATATAGATAATAATCTACAAATATTGAGATGCAGAATTAAATTTTACAATTTTCGTCGACGGTAATTGGGTATCGGATTTTCTTGCAGATTATGATAAAATAAAGTATCCTTGTAAAGCACAAATATTGTTTCGACATTTCGTCAGTATATTACTGATATGATCATGAGAAGACTTGCCATTAATTAAAATTAATATAAAAAATCCCACATGAGTGGAACATTTAAGATCAGGAGCAAATAAAAGTTCAAATTCATGTTATTCTCTATACGGAAAAAGGGCGGGACGTAGCCCAATGGTAAAGCGCTCGCTTGATGCGTGGTCGGTTTAGGATCGATCCTCGTCGGTGGGCCCATTGAGCTATTTTTCGTTCCACGACTGGTATATGAAAGGCCAGTACTTTTAAATAAATAATAAATATACTTAATATGTGAGATGGTGCATATAAAAGATCCCTGGTTACTAATGGGAAAATGTTGCGGGTTTCCTCCCTAAGACTATATGTCAAAGTTACCACATGTTTGACATCCAATAGTTGATGATTAGTAAATCAATGTGCTCTAATAGTGTCGTTAAACAAAACAAACTTCTGTACGGAATTATGTCTACTATGTACTTGCAAATACAAATTATGATACTGAATTCGATTTTTTACATGCGCTTCGCATAAAATTCATGACTAGGAGACGATACAATTCTGTCGATGCTGATGACGATTCTGATGTTGTTGAAGACTATGAAAGACGACGTTGCCCTTAAAACTAAAAGTGTTGTTTCCATGAGCATGAACCGCCGCGTGGTAATTAATCCATTTGCCGCCAACGACAAGCATCAGGGTGAAAGTCGGGTTAAAACAGCTGACTGGGCCCGTCAAACGTGCGACTAACATGCATTCTTTATTACTGACAGTGTAGCGCATCACACGGCCAATTACCTCCGATCATACACGATATCATTTTTACATGGCCGTCTTTGTCATGAGACAAATTAGAAAATAGTTTATTCGACACTGGAGCATTTCGACTTTTACGTAACACCAGCAAAAGCGACTTGTGTGTGTAATCTTTTTCCATAGTATAGTAATTCTAAAATGTCGCTTGTTGGTATCCTCATTTGGAGTAATCTTTTTTAAAATTATTATTATTAAAAAACAAATTGTTGGTTGTTTTTGTTGTTGGTGGTTGTTTTGGGTTTTTTTTTTACATTTGTTTTTTTTCATCAGTTAGTATATTTTTTAATATACCTGACCTGGTATACTGAAAGCGGTAAACGATCGCCGCCAATTCCATCTAGTATTGAGTAAAACTGATAGTGAATACAAATCGTATCATGTGAATCACACTTGCGGGACAAGTGTACAAAGTAACGCCGGACGTTGTGGGATGATGGATGTATTAGTCACATTTACCTGAAGCGTGAAATACTCCATTTATAACACAACTTTCGGCCATACCGCCACGAACCACGTGTTAGTGGTACGACGGAGAGGAAATATATGAAATTGTTTTTGAAGCTGGTGGTGAAAAAAAAGAAAACAGACATAACTGTATACTGTTTCTAAAGACCAATTCATCAGTAACGTACGGGTTTAAATTCTAAGGTAACGCTAGGCCGTACAGTCTGCTCCACCTCCGACTGTAGACAATTTTGGTTCGCCACTGAATTTTTAAAAATGTTTTTTGTTTAACGATACCACTAGAGCAATCATCGGCTATTGATGTCAACCATTAGGCAGTTTTGACATATAGTCATTTGTAGCAAGGGACTTTTTATTGTACCATCTCACAGGCAGGATTGTACATACCACGGTATTTGATATACCAGTCGTGTTGCACTGGCTAGAACGAGAAATAGTCAAACGGGCCCACCGATGGGGATCCATCCTAGATTGATCGCGCATCAAGCGAGCGCTTTACCACTCGGCTACGTCCCACCCTCCACTGTATTTAATGTTAAGTAACTGTATATCAAAATACGTTGTATATGTTGCCCTGGACAAAAAATAGAAATCTTCCATTATAATACCGAAAACTGCCAAAGCATATGGATTAGGTTTCTTCTCTCGAACTTGAGGCAACCTATGTAGCGCTTACTATGTTTCATGATCAGTAGCAGCTAATAATTGTGTTTATCCAAGGATTGTGTTTATCCAATCAATATTCAATTTCCCTCAACTGTCAGTGCGTGAATACACATTACAATAATTAAAAACAAGTTTGCTTTGTTTAACGACACCACTAAAAGACATTGACTTATAATTAATTATTGGCTATTGGATGTCAAACATTTCATAATTTTGACATATAGTCTAAAAAAGGAAACCTGCTATATTTTTCCATTAGTAGAAAGGGATCTTTTATATGCACCATCCCATAGACATGATAGCACATACCACGGCCTCTGATATATCAGTCGTAGTGCACTGCATATTACAATAATAGCCCGAGTACTCTGACTGTTAGAGAACTAGACGGATATTTGGACGGAATATCCATGCAATACCCTATTTTGTTTCACATTTGGAAAAACACGACATATCAATTAATGCATCCTTCGTATCTTCCTAAGTTATATTTAACTAACATAAGACCAATTCTACCTGACCAGGTCCACGACTCCTTGATTATGGTTGGAGTTTCTGGGTTCAACATTTTCTTTATTAACAGAACTGGCTTGATCGAGTGCAACATACTATGCCGTATTGTGCGATATATATATACTCTTCAAAAGAAGAAACGCAAAACCACATTGTCGTAACATTTGGAGAATTGATTTAATTATTGAATGGTGAGTCCGATAATTACCAAATGTTGCAGGATTGTTCACAATTCACTCTAGTCCATTGTGAGTAAGTGATAGGACACACCACCAAGGTCAAGGTCATCTGGAGTCAATACCGGGTGTGGCCTCCGCGTGTGTTGACAACTGCCTGGCACCGCCTGCCCATTGAAGCAACCAGAGTACGGATGACGTCCCGGGGGATGGTGGCCCACTCGGCCTGCAAGGCTGCTGCCAGCTCGGGCAGGGTCTGGGGCTGTGGTTGTTGCTGTCGGAGGCGTCGGTCCAACTCGTCCCATAGATGCTCAATTGGGTTCAAATCCGGTGATATCGATGGCCAAGGAAGGACATTAATGTTGTTGTTCTGTAGGAAAGCCGTTGTGAGACGTGCTGTGTGAGGCCTGGCGTTGTCATGTTGGAACACTGCGTTGGCGTTGGCCATAACTGGAACGATGTGTGGCCGGAGGATCTGGTCAATGTAGCCCTGTGCATTCAGGTTGCCCTGCACGTGGACCAGGTCAGTTCTGCCAGTGTGTGAGATGGCTGCCCACACCATGACACTACCCCCGCCGAATCTGTCCACTTCCTGCACGCAGTTTGCCGCATAACGTTCACCACGACGCCTATACACGCGACATCTTCCATCATGACGTCGGAGCAGAAATCGGGACTCGTCACTGAGCCACACCTGTCTCCATCGCAGTTGAGGCCATTGTCGATGAATCTGGCACCACTGCAGTCGGAGTCGACGGTGTTGTGGTGTTAAGATGACACCTCGAACTGGACGTCTGGCACGAATTCCTACCTCACGTAGGCGGTTCCGTACGGTCTGGTCGGATATCCTGCGCAAACCTGGTATTGCTGCGGCTGTGGCAGTAGTCAATCGTTCCCGAAGGTGGCGTACCCGGATGTAGCGGTCCTGCCCGGGGGTAGTGACCCGTGGTCGACCGGATCTAGGGAGGTCACGTGTTGATCCATGTTGCTGGTAACGGTCCCACAGTCTGGAGATGGTGCTTGGGGACACATGGAATGCCCTGGCAACGGCCGTTCTGGATTCGTCTGCGTCTAGTCGGCCGATGGCATTGTTTTCTCTGCGGTTCACTGAGACGTGGCATGTCCTGGATTGTCAACTGTCGGCCAGATACAGAGGCCAGGCAAGCGAACACCCTGCACTTTTATACTGTCGGTGTTCATGTTGCACGTGCAGACAACGCACGTGCAGTGGTGACATGGTTTGCACGTTGCTGCGTTTTTGCGAATATTCACATTTTGGAACTTTATTGTACAGTAGCTGCGTTTTATCGAATGTAACCGTGGGAATGTGTTTGGGACATGCAATGACCTTATATTCACAAAGCATGAACCGGTAGGAAACATAAAATCGGAGTTATAACCCATTTGTACCCTTTTGCGTTTCTTTTTTTGAAGAGTATATATATCGTTCATCACGACACAGAGTACAGCATAGCACATTTAACTTGTTCCATCCTGTACTATTAATGAACTAACCAACACCCAGTAACTCTAACCAGAACCCGAATACCCATCGATAAAGTCCAAAACAAAAAATCAATATAATCAAATAACTATTAATGCCATGTAGATCTTCTTACGGGTTACTTTTATACGTTGATATCCTGCTTCTACAAAACAACTATTTCCGAAGCCACGCACTACAGTAATTAATGTGATTACAATATCCAGTCTAGTGTGACAATCGGATTGTACCCCGTGACCTGACGAGAGATAAAAATACTCGGAGACGTGGTGCCATCCCTTGTATGTGACAAGGCGCCATCAACGGGGGTTTACACTCCCTATGAAGATACAATTTACCCATGTTTGTTTACATACACCCACTAGTTTCACAGCCGGTATAGCCCTACTAGTCTATCAGAAAGCAGTTCCTTCCAAAACATATGAAGTTACAACGTCAAAATAAAGTGGACCAGAGTGGCATGGCTAATAATGTCCTAGAACTGCATCCCCCTGCTTCATCTTTGTGACGGCCAGCTAATGTAGCACTGAGTAAATGAAACGACCGGCTACAGAACGAAAAGAATAAAATAACAAAAAACAAACGAAGTTTTGAGTGCTTGGTCTGGAAAAGTAATTTAGTGTTAAACGAAAAAGTCGGTACGTGTATATGCCATGGGCGTACATAGGGGGGGGGGGGGGGGGGGGGGGGGGGGGGGGGGGGGGGGGGGGGGGGGGGGGGGGGGGGGGGGGGGGGGGGGGGGGGGGGGGGGGGGGGGGGGGGGGTGTTCAATGGGTTCGACCGAACCCCCCCTGAAATCGCTTTTTTTATAATTTAATATATCTGACATTGATATCTGACATTATTATATTTACTCTACATAGAAATATATGCCCAATATCTCTGCAATCTATTTTGGAACCCCCCTTTTCAAAATCCTATGTATTGGAACCCCCCTTTTCAAAATCCTATGTACGCCCATGTATGCAATACCAAGACTTGTAAAAACAAAACCCCGACAAACCTCTTTCGCAGCATGAATGGCTCTGTATTGATTATAATTTGTGATATCCTAATGTCGTGAGGATTAGACCGGAATAAGAGTGTCGTATTTTGCCTTTAATATGCTATAAACGAACGTTTTCGTTATGAAGATGTAAATCCCTCTACCTAACCATATTTCATATACATATTATATAAACTCACAATTCACAGTATAATTATTTTATTTTAAGTGATTCTCAATCTGTTTCCCACTGATCTTGTTTCTATAACTGCTCAACTATTTCTGAGTCACTGTAAGGAGAGTTCCATCTTCGCAAGCCAAGGCAGCATTCTGTATGGTATGATACAATGTAGTATACTATACGAAATGGTATTTTGGCTTGCGAAGATGCAATACACTATATAGAATGATATCTTGGCTTGCGATGATGCAGTACATTATACGGAATGGTATCTTGGCTTGCGAAGATGCAGTATACTATACGGAATGGTATCTTGGCTTGCGAAGATGCAGTATACTATACGGAATGGTATCTTGGCTTGCGAAGATGCAGTACACTATACGGAATGGTATCATGGCTTGCGAAGATGCAGTATACTATACGGAATGATATCTTGGCTTTCGAAGATGCGTCACTGGCTTGGTGTGCGGGACTTACCGCTGCGTCACAGGCTTGGTGTGCGGGACCTACCGCTGCGTCACAGGCTTGGTGTGCGGGACCTACCGCTGCGTCACAGGCTTGGTGTGCGGGACCTACCGATGCGTCACAGGCTTGGTGTGAGGGACTTACCGCTGCGTCACAGGCTTGGTGTGCGGGGATTACCGCTGCGTCACAGGCTTGGTGTGCTAGAGTCCATAGGTCCAGACCTTCATTAGACCGAGGTGGGTTCTCTCTAATTGTCAATCCAATAGCTGATGATTAATAAATCAATGTGCTCTAGTAGAGTCGTTAAAGAAAACAAACTTTATTTTTAACTTTACTGTTGTTTTCGCGTGGTGTCATTTATGCAAGACTGGTAATGGTACGTTTACAACTATGTGTGTGTGTGTGTGTGTGTGTAAATAAAAAAATAAAAGAATGGCAAGGGTACACTACATGGCACAAGGGGATTTCTGTTCCTATTATTTAGACTAAGGCCTAATTCACTCAACTTTATCAACTTTGCGATCTCACAGTACAGTGCAATGACGACGCGGTATTCTCTAAGTGAGCCTAAGAGAGCATTGTAGACTTGCAATGACGATGCGGTATTCTCTAAGTGAGTCTAAGAGAGCGTTGTAGACTTGCAATGACGATGCTGTATTCTCTAAGTGAGTCTAAGAGAGCGTTGTAGACTTGCAATGACGATGCGGTATTCTCTAAGTGAGTTCAAGAGAGTGTTGTAGACTTGCAATGCCGATGCGGTATGACGATGCGGTATTCTCTGAGCCCAAGAGAGCATTGTAGACTTGCAATGACGATGCGGTATTCTCTAAGTAAGCCTAAGAGAGCGTTGTGAATTAGACCGTTGTGTCTCACATCCATTTGAAGATATATACGATATATACTCCTACGCACATGTAGCAACTACATCTACACTTCGTACACGACCAGAATATAATATTATATAGCGGTAGGCATCTCCCTCCAACCATGCCATTACAAGGACTGAGCATGTCACCATTGGCTGTACGCTACACATGGGTGCTGTGCCGACTATCATAGGGTGAGAAAGTGGAAAACCATCAAACACGCTGGAGTGTGGCTGGGATTCCGAGAATACACACGAAGCAGCTGCTGGTCGGGGAGGGTGTGTGTGTAGTGGTGGGGGGGGGGGGGGGGACTCAGTGGATCAGGATCGCTCGCTATATATTACGTATCCTCAAAACGCGATATGTAGCTATCATCCGCGTACACAGCTACCTGAAAAAATACTTCCGTGAAATCTATACAGTTTGTTTTCATCAACATTCCGCCATAACTAGGTTTACAGCATTAACTCTAGAATGTGCGGATAACAATTACCTTCTCGTAACTATGTAAAGCACACACAATCGTATTTTTGGCATAATTTATACAGACTTCCAGAGTGGATTTTTCAGTGAGTGCTGTACTTGATTTTGTCAGCCTCACATAATGTATTAAAATACCATAAGAGTCGGTCATAAATTAGATCTCCACTGGTTTTCGGTTAGGTATTGTGTAAATTTCTCATAAATCTTTTTAAAAGTATTTTTATAAGTGATACGAGTTGGCTGTATTCTTGATATTATAGTATATTCGCATCATTTAATATTTTATCTAACGTGGAATATATATGACTAATATTTAATATTTTAAACATGTTTTTTATTTTATTTTTATCTAACAAGAGAGTAATGTTTATGTGCCATTGTGTTAGTATGGTATTGGGGGGGGGGGGGGGGGGGGGGACCATCCGTAAATTAAACTGCACAGCAAACATCTTTAAATCTGTCAATCGTTAACCTAGAAGAAAAACAAAACAAGAGAGACACGAATACCTATAGACCGTCCCATCATTCTATAAAAATGTTTTTTTGTTGTAAATAATTACAGTTTGGTTTAATGTAAGAAGAAAAGAAACAGTGTTTTGGAAATAACTGCAAAATACTACTTTTGTGTTCAATTGACAAAGCAATTGGTTCAGATATAAAGAACTTGTGTGGGACGGACTAAATACAGACTTTTTCAGAGATCATCTTGATATTGCAACTTTTTATGTTATTTTGTGAACTCTGTTCCCATGTGGAATGTTTAAATGCAATAAATTGTATCTTTTATCTTGTATCTAGCAAATAACGAACAGAGGGAGTGTTCAGTGTGCACACAACAAGTATCATTGTTCTCCTCAATACGTTTCAGAACTGCTGACATTAAATGAAAGCATCTGTTGGACAGCATATTAATTACTCCATACCTGGAAATTATCGCTTGCAAGCCAACTGGCAACTTGACCAATTAGTGCCCACCAGATGTATGCGGGAATGGTCATTTAAAGAGTCTGATTTGTCAAAATCTGAGGCATACCGACCATTTGAAATTCATTTTTGTGCTTCATTACAGGTACAAAAGGGGCGGGGGGGGGGGGGGGGTGCGCAATTGCCCAATCCCCATCCCCGGGGCTGAACTAAATCTTCAAATTCGGGCAAAAAAGATAGTTATTCGGGCAAACTGAGTTTGTCTGAAACCTTTTCACCATGTATTTCTATCATTCTATACACAATATTTGTTATAATACATGCAAAACCCCACAGTGATTTGTTTGCAACACTATACAACCGTTTGTTAGTAATGCTAATAATATGAATACATGTTGTCATCCATATTCGGACAATTTCGTTTAATTCGGGCAAAATATCAGCCTGCCCGCTTTAAACATGGGAACCTAACAGTGGCCTTTTTGTAACTTAATTGTAAATGACAAGTGCAGATAGTTGATTGAAGGGATGATATGAACGTACATTTCTGACCTGTTGCTAGTTGATGTCTGGAAGCGGAAGTTTATGTGTCACTGTGTAAGGCAGTACACACTTACAATTTCTTGTTCTCGGTAAACAAGTGAGGTTGGTAAACATCGTAGAGTATACGTCACTAACCAAAATAGCAAACAACCTCATAGTCTGCCGACGTTAATAAAAAGTGTAGAGTTTGGCAACGCCAAGCAATTAAAAAATAAATGCCAGGACCTTACGGTTAAATCATTACTAAACGTACTTCCACTGCCAGCAGCGTGCTGGTTATAAATTCTTTAAGACGAGGAATTTCTGACTACTATACTGAACAAAAAAAGAAACTTCCGATTTGTACATATAGTATTTGTTGTGTTAAAGAATTCATTGTGTAATGAAATTATATAGGTAGTATTAGCCTTGAGCTGTATTATCAGGATTCATGAATTTTATCGATTATTTTTGCACTGTCAATCGTCGACAACGTGAAATTCAATTTGCACATGCATGCATGGTTCGACATGTCCCGTGTAGTATTCGGTCAATTTGTTTTACTTGTCTTACTGACATTGTTGTCAAGTGAACGAAAACGCTTCAAAATTTGTAAAAAAATTAACGTTTTTTTTACATTGTAGCATTTTTAGTATGCCAAGAATACCCAATAATTTACGCGAACGGGCGATTGGCATGCTTGATGCTGACATGTCGACAGAAGACGTTGCAAGGCATGTCGGGAGTTCTAGTCGAGCGATACGAAATCTTCGCGTAAGATTTCGAACGACAGGAAGCACCAACGACTTGCCACCTCGTGGACGTCCGCGTGTTACAACACGTGGTCAAGACCGCTATATCATGAAAACGCATTTGCGCAATCGATTCCAAACTGCCACTGCTACTGCTGCTAACACACCTGGGCTTCACAATAACCGAATCAGTGGGCAAACTGTTCGTAATCGTCTGCGGGAGAACGGTTTACATGCACGACGTCCTTTACGTCGGATGCGTTTTAACGCAACGTCATCGTCTAAATCGTCTTAATTGGGCACGTGTACACACTCGTTGGATACGGCGACGCTGGAATACCGTTCTTTTTTCGGATGAATCCAGATTTTCTTCATAACGTGATGATGGCCAGCCATTGCCCATGGTTATCGTTCACCACTAGTCGTCATTGATGGCAATTTAAATGCTCAACGTTACCGCGATGACATTCCCGCTCATATCACGTCATTCCTCTGTTCCATAACAACGCGAACATCTCGATTTTTCAGCATGATAATGCCACCTCTCATACAACTAGAGACACTGTACATTTTCTTAGGACAAATAACATTGATTTCATTGATGACTGGCCCACTAAAAGTCCTGATCTCAACCCCATCGAGCATGCCTGGGATAGTCTGGACAGACGATTGAGGCGTCGTCCCAACCCACCCGCTAACGTCAACGAACTTCGTCAAGCGCTCATTCAGGAATGGAACAATATTCCGCAGGCAGAAATCAACACTTTAGTCAATTCTATGCGCCTGCGATGCACTGCAGTGGTCAATTCAAGAGGTGGTCATACCAGTTATTAAGTGGGTGTTTTTATTTTTAACCCCTACCACACTTGGTCAAAATTTCTCCCAGTTTCTGTTAACCTATGGCCATGATTTTTGCACCAAACGATCCATCATGGAACACTCTTTAAACGCATATATAACAATTATTCCCCCGGTTTGTTTTCATCAAGTTATGTTCAAGCAAAGTTAGCGGAAGTTTCTTATTTTGTTCAGTATATTTTAAACCATTCACACAACTAAATTACTGAATGAGAAAATAAAAATCTTTGCTAGATTTCATGTTTCTATTCTAAGACATTTTAAATCGCTTACTATAACCAGAGAAAACAATATCTTTACGGTCAATGTACTTGAACCCCCCCCCCAAAAAAAAACCACACACAAAAAAAACCCACCCCAACAACAACAACAACAAAAACACCATTGAATTCCACAAAGGTCTCCACTAACACACATTTCAGCGACATGATATCATGCATGATCAAAATCTCGCTGTATCCAGTACGTCTTTTTACATGGTTGTACCAGTACACCTGTTGCAATTGTGGGTTTTTCTTAAGGTGAAATGTAACAGAGATGAAAATCAACCTCCCTTGTGGGGATTCGAACCAGAGACTCTCAGTGTGAGAGTCGAGCGCTGTACTAAGCGAGCTAACAGGCGAATTCCCACTAGGTACTTCTAGTAGGAGTAATTTATACCAATACTACTACAGAAGCATGGCACGCGATCTTTTGTATTAAGCAAGGGATCTCTTATATTCACTATCCCAAAGGCAGGACAGTACATACTATAGCCTTTAATGTAAACATGTGATTTCAGGCACAAAGTAAAAGTTACAGTTACTAGTGCTACAGAGATATTAAAATAATTCTTATTACAAATGTTAGTACGAAAATAAACATATTTTTCTACCTTGTTTTGCAATTATTTTCTATATACGACTGACCTTTGCAGAAAAATAAGAACCTGAGATAATTAATTTCATTAACAACCTATTTGACCTAATTAATATCCATGTATCTCATCATTTCACGTGTTCTACGGTTTCAAAAAAATAATTACTTTTGTTTTGTCCTGTATCCGTGGAGTATAGCCGTCTAATGAAATACACCTGGTGATATCTATTCATTAGTGCCCTTGCTGTACAAATCTGACGTAATGTGACAATTGTTTGGGGCCTGCTACACGATACGATAGAATCGGACCGAGTCACTCATACGAGTCAATCGTATGAGTCTTGCCACAAGGTACTTGTCAATCGTATGAAACGTGACGTCATTGAAAAACATCCTTGCTGTAACCATGGTAAACAATGTGTATTGATAAGAAGGTGGCTGTCGTAACGTTTCTGTCTTTATATAAATGACTGAACACACCCCACAAAGAGTTGTGCCCCTGATACAACTCTATGAGCTGTTGGATCTGTGCCGTCGACAAGGGAACAGTTTCCCGACATTACACTCAGAACGTGGAGGTTATCTGTGCCATGAGCTGATTGGTCAACGTCCCCAAACGTCCGATTCAATCGCATGAAAATAGAACAGGGGCCTTATTCACAAAGCTCTCTTAGGCTCTGCTAGACAACAAAGCATCCTCTTTGCAAGTATTTTAGCACTGCACTGCGAGATCGCAAAGTTGCGAGAGTTTAGTGAATTAGGCCCCAGGTTCTAAACTTCGACTCGTACGAGTGATTCGGGCCGATTCAATCGTATGACACGTTACGATATGCTTGTTGGCGTTGCAATCCGAGTCACTCGTACGAGTCATTCGATTCGTGTAGCAGGGCCTTTAGGGGTCGTAACTATTAAAGCTACACTCTCCTTAGCCAGTGTACTGAATCATCGTTTACTAATGTAAAATACAAACACTTCCGGGTGTTTAAACGGAGAATAATACATGTGTATGTGACGAGTGAATCTACATGTAGATGAAACAACAAGCATACCATGGAATCAAATGTCTCACCTACCATTAACTTATTTAGTGTCACTGATACTTGCATCCATAAATGTTTATCTCTGTACATGTTAAACAAATGTTCTTTAAAAAAGACAAGTATGTTTTGTTTAATGAACCCACTAGAGCACATGATTTATTAATCATCGGCTATTGGATGCCATACATTTAGTATTTTTACAGTCTTAGAGAGAAAACCCGCTATATTTTTCCATTATGAGATGAGAGAACATACCACGGCCTTTGATATATCATTCGTGGTGTATTGGTTGAAACGAGAAATAATCCAGTGGGATGGGGAGTGCATGTGCCCCCCCCCCCCCACACACACACACTTTTCAGATATTTTGCTTTATATTTGTGCAAAAGTGTGTAAATATAAAAGTGTGGCCCCCCACTTTTTGGCAATTTCCTACGCCAGTGATAAATTAATAATAAAAATAATTCTTAAAAATATTTTTATTAAAACTGTGTAAATAACAGAAAGGCAAACTATTTTGAATGTTTTTATATCTCATCGTTTTCATCACTTTTTTTATCAATGATATATAGTTTATAATGTTGCAGCTTCCATCGGCATAATACCCGTGCGATTTAAACACAGATAACCAGTTTCAATAACATCCTTTGACAAGACTGCAAGTGTAACACATACCGTTGCCATGTTTACCATTACGATGCTGCTGAAGCAAAGCGTACTTGCAAAAATTTAACCTTTTTGCATTTTCCCGACTGTCACGCTTATTTTCAAAAAAGTATGCTAAGTATTACATAAAAAATGATTTTCTTTTGAAAAATGTCCACGATGTGGAAACTTAAATGAGTTGCATAACGCACATCATAGCCACTAAAAGCCGAGGACAATGAAGTTTGGTAGGAGTGTAAATAGTAGCGTCTGTGCAATATCTACCCCCTAACACATCACTTAGTTCTGCAAACATCTAGCGCGATGTTATCAAAGGTATTGATACAAAGTGAGACCCTGGGGCCACTTTAGAAGGAAAACGTTCCACAACACCAGTGCACTTCATACACGGACTGCAGGCCTACGTGCAACAGCCTATATCGAAAACTAGGCTTTCATTCTAATAGTACTGGTCATTAGTTCCAGGTGGGAATTTAAACCTGGTTTGGCTCCACTTTTAAACGATTCAATTCTTCCTTGAAAGAAAACCATGTGTATAATAAAATAATTCGTAGAATTCATCTCCCCGCGTATACCCACTGAATGTTTTCCTGTCCTAATTAGCGCTACACTACTGATATGCCAAAGACGACATTATACGACTTCCTTACTGCATCAACATTTTGTTAATTAAAAGGGTTACACGTGTGCATCCAGTACATTTACCCTCTCTCTCTGTCTGTCTCTCTGTCTCTCTGTGTGTCTCTCGCTGTGTCTCTCTATGTGTCTCTCGCTGTGTCTCTCTATGTGTCTCTCGCTGTGTCTCTCTATGTGTCTCTCTCTGTGTGTGTCTCTCTCTCTCTCTCTCTCTCTCTCTCTCTCTCTCTCTCTCTCTCTCTCTCTCTCTCTCTCTCTCTCTCTCTCCCCCCCCCCCTCCCTCCCTCCCTGCTGATGTATTTATGTTTCCATGAAAAGACCCCAAGTCCGCGAGGTGCTTGCATGTGGTAGCGTACCTGACCACTACTTGAAAATGAATTACAATTTGTTAGGGGGCAGGATTTAGCTCAGTCGGTTGAGTGCTCGCTTGAGGTGCTTGCGTCGCAGGATCGAACCACCCCAGTGGATCCATTCAGCTCATTAGTTTTTTTATCGTTCCAACCAGTGAACCACAACTGGACAAAGGCCGTGGTATGTGTTTTCCTGTCTATGGGAAAGTGCATATAAAAGATCCCTTTCTGCATTACTACGAGTTAGAATTACCAAAAGTTTTACATCCAATAGCCGATGATTAATTCATCGATGTGCTCCATTGGTGTCGTTAAACAAAACAAACTTTAAAATTTGTTGTGCCATCCAACGATTGAGTATTGTCGTTCCAAGCGTTTCTGTCTATTGGTTACCACTCATTTCTATATAAAAAGATGTCTGATACTTTCTGTATTATCAGTATTCTGTAAGGATAACTGAAGACTGAACACAAGATAACACATTGGGTTTTATGTTGACGAGTCTGGAACCGTGTTTTGCTTATTGCAGTTTGATGAAATGATAAAAGATATAACGTTACGCTAGCGCTTTGAAGCCAAGTCTGCGACCCGTAAACTATACACCAGCTGTGAAGTTTACCAAAAGTGCTCATCGAGACGTCTTCTGAAATTCGACTTTGACCCTTTTTTAAACCAGTCTAAAATATTAATGCCGCTGTACATTTTTATTTAGCTTTCGTTGTTTTATGGAGTTTTGGTTTCTATATTTTGTTTGTATTTTATAATTCTACGGTTTTATTTTCCTCGATTTGTTAAGCTTAGTCTAATTTCATTGTAAACACATAATAACTATTTGTACTGTAACCACCTTAAGACGAAAATAAAATTGACGTTTTACTACGAAAGCAATGGCATATCCTGGGGGGAAAAATACATGAGTACATGTATATGTGTAAGCTAGCAAAGTAATGAAGGAAATGCTAGCTTAAAAGTTTCGAAATAATAGTTTACATACATGATTTGAAACTAATTAAAATGTCCATATATTTATGATATTTCTATCACATCTATGTTATTTTGTAAACAATAGTTTTCTAGTATAATTAAATTGGAGAAGGGTATTTTGTGAGAACAAAATATGTATATATTTTTTTAATATACCTAAATCCTTAAGTTCTCTTCAACTCTTAAATTGCATGTGTGTAAAGCCGAGCGCATTTTAATATATATTTTCACACATCACTCTCCAAGACCTTAATGATGGTAAGGTCTCTAGAGCAAGGTTAAAAAAGTATACATTTCTTCACACAAACTTCATCTTGTAAACAATCCCTCAAGATTCCTTCTGCGAAATAATCTCTTCAGAACCTGAACTGGCGCGTTACCGTGGTTTGAACTGATAAGACTTGGGATTTTTATCAGAGTCGAAGTGACTTAGGATAAGACAAACTGCGGTAAGACAGTGCAGTCCATTGTTCCCCTCGCTGTCCAAATCAAAGTCTGACCCATCAGCTTTGGCTACAAAGTCGGGAATCGCCGATTATGCCTGAACGATGTTGATTTTAAGTATATAACGTGAAACGAGCAGTAAAGAGGTCCACTCGGGGTCAGCTGATACGAGAAATTAGAGATCGCTTTATCACAGGAGTTCCGCTCGTTCCTGGCTCCTTTACCCACTGTACGCATATCCACATGTATTAAAACTACAAAAAAAACAGCATGTGTGCACTGCAATGCATGTCTACACCGTGACCTAGACCTAACTATTTACAACGTGCAAAATACACGATTACTGTTGCGTACGTATCGTATTTATATGTGCGTATGCACTGGCGTGCATGTTATATACCTGTGACTCCCACATGTTTACTGTTGTGTAATATACTGGTTATAATGTCTTATATTTATGTGTGCAATGACGTGCATGTCATGTACACGTGATTTACCCATGTTTACTGTTGTGTAATAAATCGGTTATAATGTGTTATATTTGTGTGTGCAGTGGCGTTCATGTTTTTCTGTCCATCCCGTTACTTCGAATTACAGGGGTTTTTTTTAACGACACCACTGGTTCACATTGATTAACGAAACATCAGCTATTGGATGTTGACTCTGTCCTAACATTGATGATCTCAGGACACTTTCACTAGTGGTTATTTAGTTCTATCATACCATTACCAATCACCGACTATTGGATGTTAACAGGTTACTTTGATTCATAACGAAAGGATACTTTCACAAGTGGTTATTTAGTTCTAACTTAGCATCGCAGTTATCTGACTCTTACGGACAGGTCGCCTGCACTGGTGATTACTTTATTCCAACGCATCGTAAGTTCGATATCTATAATATCCACTTCAGTACAAAATTAACTAGATTGGTTTTCAATCACAGGTGGATTTTTCGTTATAACCCGGCTTCGTTAACTCTTAAGCGACATAACAGAGCGAAACATTATAGCAATTATGGTCATCCACAGAATGTATTTCCTATTCATTTGTTTCATCTTCAAGGGATTAATTTTGTCGATTTAGTGAAAAAAAAAAATAAAAAAATTCTAGCAGACTGCTTGACGTGCACGTGATTATCACCCAATTAATTAGTAAGTAGAAATGTCAGCAGTGGTCACATTCGTTGGAGAGGTGCAATTGAACGACAAAACCGTAATATATGGTCAACTCCGTATCTCTGTACAATGCAGAGTCGAAGGGATATTTGGCAAAATAGTGGATGATTTTACAAATCACTATCTAGTGCCTCGTCTATAGAACAGCCACTCCCGAGTTCATTGTAGACGTTCTGTGGTGGTTCGTGGGATCGATCCGTCACCACGGACTCTTTAGTTTAACTTTCTGTTCCATCCAGTGCTCGAGACGACCGGAATTTTAAAGGGAAGTCGTATCATATGTACTGTCCGGTCTTTACAAGTCGTATCCTATGTACTGTCCGGTCTGTACTGTAGATATACTACTCAAAAGAATTTAAGGGTCAGACGATATTTTCGACATTATTTTCTGAATGTCAATTATATTAGCTAGACCATAATGTCAAGCATGGTATTGTTCCATTTTGACGAAAGTGGGTCTAAGCAACCCATAAATGAATTAAAATCCACTGTCAATGACACTGTCTACTAGTTCTAATGGCGAAAACATGCTTACATTTGCACGTAAATTAGGGCGAAAGCGAAAGGTCTGCTAAGTGCCCATAACTTGCTTTTTCACAAAGCGCTTCATTTCCACGCTTTGCACGTGTATTCCATGTTCCCAATGCTGAATTTCCGTATAATTGGAGCTTGCGTTCGTGTACGGTGCACACTCCAAATTCGACAATGGTACGAATTCAACTGACTATCGAAGATCGAGGAAGGGCTATTGCTTGGCTTCAGGATGGCAATACGCAAAGAAATGTTGCTCTTGAGACTAGGTGTCAGTCAGAGTGTCGTTGGCCGACTGTGGCAACGGTACCAAGCAACGAATTCTGTTCGAAATCGTCCACGTTCGGGAAGATCCCGAAGCACTACAAATAGAGAGGACCGCTACATCACCAATATGGCTCTACGTCAACGCACAACCACTGCACGCCGATTACGTGACAATCTGCGGACTGCGACTGGAACTCGAGTGTCTGATCAAACCATACGCAATCGTCTGAGAGCCAATAATCTACGCTGCCGTCACCAGGCTGTTCGACCACCACTCCTACCACGTCACAGAACGGCCAGACGTCACTGGTGCACGCTTCATCTGCGGTGGCAACATGTTCAGTGGGGTCGAGTGATGTTCACTGATGAGTCCAGGTTTAGTCTCCAGTTCAACGACGGTCGGGTTCGTGTGTCTACAGACGTCCTGGGGAGCGCTTCGCTGACGTTAACGTTAGACAACGTCACCGGTTCGGTGGTGGCAGCGTCATGGTGTGGGGCGGCATCTCTATCCACCACAGGACCCCCCTCTATGTAGTGGATGGCAATCTGAATGGAATCCGCTATCTGAATGAGATTATCCGGCCGTTGGTTCTCCCAGGCCTTCAGCAGATTGGCGGCGGGGCAGTTCTGCAGGATGACAATGCCAGACCCCACCGCGCCAGGGTGGTAACGGACTTTCTCAGACAACAAGGTATCGCCAGGATGGATTGGCCAGCATATTCGCCTGACTTGGCCCCAATAGAGCACGCCTGGGATGAATTAGGCAGGAGAGTTCGGGATAACCATGCCCCTCCGGCCAACCTTCATGATCTGGATCAACTTCTTATGGCAGAGTGGCAGGCCATTCCCCAAGAGTTCTTCAGACGTCTGATCAACAGCATGAGGCAACGATGTGTCGAGTGTATTCGCGCCAGGGGTGGATTCACACACTATTAAACGAATGTTCTAATGTGTAAAATCCATGTTTCACAACCTTCAACTTTGACAGCATGTCATGTGACTTTCTTGTATACAGTGACGTTTATTTGTGGTTTTTTGTAAATATGGAACAATAAATAAAAAATTTGGTGTAGTTTACATCATCAATCTAATACACTCTGAAACTTATTTGGTTATAAATTTTTTACCCTTAAATTCTTTTGAGTAGTATATAAAGTCGTATCATATGTACACCCCGGTCTGTACTATACATATAAAGTCGAATCATATGTACTGCCCGGTCTGTACTGTACATATAAAGTCGTATCATATGTACTGTCCGGTCTGTACTGTAGATATAAAGTCGTATAATATGTACTGTCCAGTGTGTACTGTACATATAAAGGATATTTCGTAACTATGTCAAGGAAACAAGTTCACTTCTCTAAATACAATACCAATTGTCGGTTACCATTAATTTATCCCCGATAACTAACAGCGTTGGTTAATCAATGTAAATCCCGCCCAAATTTTGAGTAAAGTTCGCACACACATGTGATGGGTTTTGAATTGCTACAAGTATAAGACCCTTCTCGGCTAGCATTTTGTTTCGTACTTAATGACTAATAATCTATATGATCTTGAAAAAAGGGGCCTAATGGGTAAGTGCATCCTGCGTATGATTTTAAAACAAAAACAAATATCAACTGAAAAATCTACATTTTACGTACATATGGAAAGAGGATCGGGTAGCCAAAATATAATCTGTGTATACTTGTAGAAATTTTGGCAGTTGTGAACCGTCAGAACGGTACCTAAAGTTTATGAAATTTAAGTAATATTGTCGAAACATTGTATAAGCTAGAATGCATGTGGCTTAATAAAAACTTGTTTCTGGCAACATGCCAAAATAGAAAATACGAAGGTCGAATTTTATTTCATTTAAATTTTTACTCTTTTTACCTACATATAAATAAAAGATCGCAAAAAAATATATAAAGATTAGGGTCGCCCTGTTTTTCTAGGTAGGGTCGGGTTCCCGGAAATACACAATTTTAAAAATCTTTATTTTAATAATAACCTTTGAATTTTTTCTTTAATATTACACGGGATAGTTTGCAAGATTCTATAGATTCAGAGAGTCACTCAAGGAGGATGTTCTTCCAAATATTTATGTCTCGAGTAAGCATTTTCATTTGTCACTCGCTAAAGCTCGTGAAAAGTGCAATATAAATTATTTCATAAATTTGATAAATAACTGGTAACTCGTTTATTATCCTCTATATAAGTGACGCATAGTTTAACTTCGCTTCAACATTACTCAAAATACAGAAAATACAGAAAACATCATTTTGAGACTCGTAGATCCAAACAGCTCTCTGTAATGTGGAATGTTTAAATGGAATAAATTTTACCTTATCTTATTTTATCTTATCTATCTCAGGTATAACCATAAAACGGCTCTTCTGACTCGATTTCTTTTCTAAATGACCGTGTCCATAGATGTTTTCGGGCCAAACTCCTTTTATCCGTATCCGTAATGCGAAATAGTAACACTTATTACAAAGTTAGGCTGAATAGAATTACTAAAGACTGATGTGTTTATGTATTGCTAAAGACTGGTGTGTTTATGTATAATTATAAGGTCGACCTTACCTAATTATGCAGTTGACACGTATTACATACACGAAGTTGTATTGAGGTGAAAATAAGGGTCAATTTAATTTGACCATGCAAATATGGTAAGTCGCCCTAATTACTTCTCCACCTGATTCTCCAATATATATATATATGGCAGGACTTTCCTTCGGCACTGTCACGTATAAAGAACATTATAAATACGTATCATATTTAGAGTTAGTGTTAAGGTTAGTGACGGTGCCAAAGGAAAATCCTTCCGTAAGCTGTTTATACGACATCTAATTTAACAGTAATATTTTGAAGTATTTCTATTCTATTACATTATAAGTACTATGGACAGGAGTTATTTTATAACATTAAGAGAATGTAAAAGGTTCAAGTTTGTTTGACTGAATATGTTCTAGTGGAGATTTCCTTTTAGTTTTGCACAGTTTTCAGTATAATAATGGTCAGATATTTTCTTTTACCTTCTACAAAACTTCTCAGCTCCCCCACCCCCACCTCCTCCACCATGTACTTATAAACGTCACCGACAAAGTACTTGGAAACTTAACATTTGGAAGCTACTACATTTGTAGGCGATGTGTATCAGGGCTAGAAATAATCGTCAATACGTTTCTGAAAACAAACAGATGTTTAAATACGTTTAACTTCAAGAAAGCTGTGGGATAACTAATAATTTTCGACCACTGAATACTTTTTAAGTTATAGAAACGTTGAACATGCATTTTTATTATTATATTTGTTACAATTTCAATTAATACAACGCTGCTGTAAGTAGTAAAATCAAGCATACAATGATGCATTGACGAAAGGAAGAACTAGGTATCTGAGATGGCGGGGGGAGGGGGGGGGGGGGGGGGGAGGGGGTTATATATTAAAGGGACATATCCTAGTTTTTAAACACTAAGGCTTATTTTTGACTATTATAGCCGGGGTTTTTTTGTAACTGAAATCATACTTTACTAAGATGATATGGTTTAGATTTCCGTACATTCGAAGACATTTCTCATATTTTTAAAAACGCACGTGCGTCTGAGAAGTAACAGTTATGGAGTCGAGTTTTAGTCTATTTTAGAGAGTATTTCACCATTTCAAAGTCACAGACTCACGTTTCATTCAATTGTAACTTGTAAATTGGATCCAAATGTGTTACAGGTTTGTAAATTAACTAAACGTAGTTGAAACTAGGGTCTGTCCCTTTAAAGTTACATGCACACATTTTACCATCACAAATATTGTTCTTTAAAACTCGTTACTTGTTTATACACATCACCATTAACTTGCCAAATATTGTTCTTTAAAACTCGTTACTTGTTTATACACATCACCATTAACATGCCAAATTATCGTTGGTTTTTTATACTCACCGTTTTCAGGCATTTCACCCTACATCTACCGACCGTCAAGAATCCCAAATTCTCCACCGATGACGCAACACTGTATAAGAACGTCCATGATAGTGTCAAAACAGAAAACAACAGGTATCCGTGCATCGTAAAAATCCAGTTACCTCACACACCGTACACTAAAAAAAAATCCGACACTCTTATATTAGCACTATAAAACTTGCGAACCGTCTACTTAGTAACTCCTTCCACTTTGTCAAATCTCTCCTTCAAGTGATCTCTGCAGAAGTTGTTACGTTCGTCTTATTCCGACTTCTAGCCGAGATCCCAAGCCGAAGTACTCCCATGCGTGAGTTGGCGAGGAATTGGCAATGTTCGTTTGTTTCATCCTGAGCGACCGGGACGCGTCATTCTCGAGCCGAGCGTGGCTAGTTACCGATTGGTTCCCGACACGGCTACTGACATGAGCGAGTTTTCTGCTACTGATCAGTTCTCACCTCAAGAAGCCGTGAAGTCGACACAAGTACCTGCAGATATACAATGACAGTTTGTGAATAATGGTTTCGAATGGACAGGTGGTGGTTAAAGTGTTATTGGCCATGAAGGGCTGGTAGGAAATGGGTTCGCATCCCGGTACCGACTCCCACCCAGGGTGCTTGAACCATAATTGAAATTCAAAGGTGTTCAGTAATGGTCAGTGCCAAGGAATGGGCACTGGGGTAGGAGGGGGGGGGGGCATGTGCCCCCACTTTGTAGCAGCAGCGATGGTTTTTATATATTTATACATGTATTTATATATATATGTGTGTGTGCGTTTGTGCCCCCGCCACTTACACCTTCCTACGCCCGTGAAAGAGATAACAGAACATTGCATAATTAAGAAAAAACTATTAATATTGCAGTAGATTTTTATTTAAAAAAACAAATAGACCTCCCCCCACCACCAGTTTGGTCTTTATCACTGTATCAACCGGTCTCGGTGGCGTCGTGGCATGTCATCGGTCTACAGGCTGGTAGGTACTGGGTTCGGATCCCAGTCGAGGCATGGGATTTTTAATCCAGATACCGACTCCAAACCCTGAGTGAGTGCTTCGCAAGGCTCAGTGGGTAGGTGTAAACCACTTGCACCGACCAGTGATCCATAACTGGTTCAACAAAGGCCATGGTTTGTGCTATCCTGCTTGTGGGAAGCGCAAATAAAAGATCCCTTATTGCCTGTCGTAAAAAGTGTAGCCTATGTGGCGACAGCGGGTTTCCTCTAAAAACAGTGTCAAAATGACCATATGTTTGACGTCCAATAGCCGATGATAAGATAAAAAATCAATTTGCTCTAGTGGCGTCGTTAAATAAAACAAACTTTACTTTTATCACTGTATCATGAACATGAAAACAATAAATTGAGTCACGCGATCAGCACAGCCTACTTGCACTTAAGTGGAATACTGAAGGAAAGACATTTTTTTTATATTTAACGACGCTCTCAACACATTTATGATGCGATACCGTGGGATACTCTTTCGATTAGTAGCAAATGATCTTTTATATGCGCCATTTCACAGGCATGATAGTACATACCACGGCCTGTGTTACACTAGTTGTAGAGCACTGTCTGGAACGAGAAATACTAGTATTGATATTGGACCGATCGCTCATCGGTCGAATGATTTACCACTGGGCTACGTCCCGCCCTAGAGGATTATAATCATACAATTCAAAACCTAGATTATCAACACATCATCATCATCATCATCATCATCATCATAACAGCTCAGACATCTTAGATACATGCCCAAGGCAGCGTACTTGAACATAAATTGAATAGCTATATGCAGAAAACAAAGTTAGACCTATGTCATTATTACCAAAGGTCATTCGTATTAAAAGTTTACAACATTACGTTTCTAGATCTAATCGTCTCTTTAATAGTGTGTTGCCCATCTGGAAGCTTATCTAGGCCAAAGTACGAAAGAAAGAGATATATTTTACTTACAAAAATCCCATGCTTACAAATTAAATCCGAGGTGAAACTTTAATTAAAGTACACTATAATATAGGAGCATTTCATTCCAATTAACCTGTGTATGTCAAAACACCTTTACAGGCAAACTGATTCGAAGAATTTCGTATTCATTGCAAGTGTGTGTAAAAGTTTTTTTTTGTCGCTGATCGAGGTCCCGACATCCGGTTAATAATTAAGACAACAATCAGGGTAATATCCCACACCGTTGGTCAATATTGATTCCAGTGTACCTGGCATTGATCCTCGTCTGTTATTTATAAATGAAGAACTCAGGCAGGTAGAACCCGTTACTCGACGCCTTCCAAGCAGCACAGGGTCTTCTGTAATTACTTCACTTTATAATACATAAGTATTGTGGTCAGTCTAACCTTTAGCAGGCTTAAACTTAGCCGAAAATATCGGAGGGGTGGGCATTAGTGAAAAGACTGGAGCGCAGTAGTATAGAAATGTTGGTGAAAAAGGCAGTTTTAAACTAAATAAGAGCCCAAAAGGTAACGTTTGAGCTTCTTTTTTTTCTTCTTTTTTGGGGGTGGGGGTGGGTGGGTTGGGGCACAACTGCACTGACTCTCCTCCCCCCCCCCCCAGGGAAAACAGTATTTTAAATACTTATAATTTTTCTGTGTTACAACTACCTCCTCCTACGCATCCATCTCCCGTTAAGTACAGCTCTGTTTAGATTCGTCTATTTTTATCATTATTGTTTTGTTTTCACTTCTTTTTTTTTATTTGTTATTATTATTATTTATTATTATTTAAAAAAAATTAATTTTTTTTTACAAAAAACCTAAAAGTGTTGTGTAAAGACAAGGTGTCTCAGTAGTGATACTGAGGATAGCGGGCAGGAAAACACATTGGTGAACTACAATATAATTTAATTAACCATGTACAGTTTATTTTTAATTCCATTAATTTAAATAAAGTACCAAAGGCTTTGTTTTACTGAAAATGTCAATGGTAATAGTCTTGGAATCTAAGTTGGGAGGGGGCGGAACCATTTGGATGGATGAAAGAAAAGTGTACGCGTCTCGACTGTAAACGTTTGTTATTTTTCACATAATGGAAATAAAAGAATGATCCAAAGCGTTTTCGCTGACGTTAATGTACCTATATATAAAAGGAAAACAACTTTAATTATGAAGCATCAAGCGTACATGACCTTACCAAAAAAAAAGGAAAATGAATATTTGTTTAACGACACCTCAGCACATTTGAAACTTCGACTGTTTGGTGTCTCACATATTGTTATTGAAAGACGCACTCAACACATTTTATTTACGGTTATATGACGTCAGACATATGGTTAAGGACCACACAGGTTTTTTTAGAGGAAACCCGCTGTCGCCACATAGGCTACTCTTTTACGACAGGCAGCAAGGGATCTTTTATTTGCGCTTCCCACAGGCAGGATAGCACAAACCATGGCCTTTGTTGAACCAGTTATGGATCACTGGTCGGTGCAAGTGGTTTACACCTACCCATTGAACCTTGCGGGGCACTCACTCAGGGTTTGGAGTCGGTATCTGTATTAAAAATTCCATGCCTCGACTGGGATCCGAACCCAGTACCTACCAGCCTGTAGACCGATGGCCTGCCACGACGCCACCGAGGCCGGTCATATTGTTATTGAGACACGTGGATAGTAAGGTAAAAAACAAACACCCGCACTCTGCAGTCATTCCTACCGAATAGTAGCTATGGATCTCGTATATGTGTTTTTACAAAGGCAGAATATCACATACCATGGCCTTTCATATACTAAGTGCGGTATACTGGATATAACGCAAAAAAAATCAGGTACACCAAGTGGCGATCGATCCTATGACCCATCGCACCCCAGGTCTTAAACAAAATTTCAAGACTGTTTATGGAATAACTGTTACCAAACAGTACACAAAAAAACAACAGCAGATTCTGCTTATCGTATCTATAGTCATAAGAGAGGAAACCCGCTACATTTTCCGTTTAGTAGCAAAGGATCTTTTATATGCACCATCCCACACAGGATAGCACATACCACGAACTTTGATATATCAGTAGTAGTGCACTGGCTGGAGCGAGACATAGCCCAATGGGTACACCGACAGGTATCGATCCCAGATCGACCGCGTACCAGACGGGCGCTATACCACTGAGCTACGTCTGTTCCTCCATATGTGTCAGTTACAGAGTTTACGGAAACCAGCTCAAGACTCTGTGTCTATAGCATACGCTAACTGCGACACATTGGTCTGCAGAGAGAAAGAAGAAACGTGCTACCGCTATGTGTGTTCCTCTTACTTATTAGTAGCAAGGATGATTTTATAAGCACTTTGCTAAAAACTGGATAACACATACCACGTTATATACCAATCTTGTAGTACAGAGGAAGATATATCATAATGGCCAGTCGTACCTAACAATAGACATACATACATACACATATATAAACGCACATACATACATATGTACATGTATGATACATACATATGTACATGTATGCATGCATGCATACATACATACATACATATATACCTGCATACATACCTTCATACATACACACACATACATGCTAACAAAACGCTATAATACCAATGATAAAAAAGTAAATAAAAATATACTATTTACTGGATATTATGAATATGCACCATATACACTTTACCGAGTGAACTTAGTTCAGTCAATCCACTTACCTGTAACAAATCCTTGACTACAAAGACAGAGAGACAGAGACAAACACACGGGGAGAGAATCTGATGTATATAGCGAGTATTGTCTCTTACCTGCAAGTTTTGCGAGTCGTTCCAAGACGGAATAAGTGATTGGCGTGGGTTGTTACGTGCATTACGTTTACAGGCGAAACAAACGTAGCGTGCTAACGGAAACCTGTGTTGCAGGTATTTCACCTTTTTGCCAATACTGGCGCTTAATTAGAAACAGACAGGCATCTTCTTGTGGATCAGTCGCAAACAAGCAATTAATTCACTAGGCTGCTGCCAGCAGGTTTATGGGATTTTTTTCCCTCCTTTTTAATTGTACACCCGAATACGGGAATAAGCACACAGGAGCATTGTAAAAGTAGCACCCCCCCCCCCCCCCCCCCCACCCCACCCCCAAATATTTAAAGGTCTTATGACAAAGCTGAAACTACAATATTTCGTTATTTTAATTTTTTCTCCTTTTAACTGTACACCCGAATACGGGAATAAGCACACAAGAGCATTGTAAAAGTAGCAAAAAAAAGTAACTAAATATTTAAAGGTCCTATGTCAAAGTTAAAAACTACAATATTTCGTTATTTTCACATTTATTTGTAATAAATAACTAAATATTAATCGACCCCACGCATAATATTTCCATAATTAACTCTAGAATAATATATATATTTTTAAATCTTGCACTATACGACAAAAGGGGTTTCTGGAATAATATTTGGCTAAATACAGCATGGCCACTATCATTGTTTCTTTTTTCCAGCTGACCGCAACGAATTCTGGGTAAACTTAGTGTTTTGAAATTGTACGAATAAAACAGTGACGTCAGCAGTTAATGCGCGTGACTCACAAGATTTCTCTCTTAAAATAATGTTTTTCTACTAGTACATATAATTATTTTGTTGTAATTTTTCATAGGTATATAGCTCAACGTATAAACTTTACGTTTCAAAGCAAAAAATATATATATATTTTTGGCGGGAACCTTCATTATTGCGACTTTGACATAGCACCTTTACGTTTGCGTGGTTAGCGCTTTTAAATTTCACTTGGACGATTTGGGTTGAACTCCTACCGGGTACCTCATTTTATTTGAATGAATGTACAGACACGTGATGATGGTATCGTGTTTTGAGACAGCAGATATATCCAGTTCAAGGTGTTATAATCACAGGTGTCGATACCCTCAGTAGTTCTTTGGAATGACTTTTTTATTTATTTATTTTTGTTTGTTTGAGGTTTTTGTTTTGTCTCTTTTATCTTTCTTTGAGGGTGGTGGTGGTTTTCTGGGGGGATTTCCCCGTTTCGTTTTGTTTTGCTTCGTTTCAGGAAGGTCTACTCTGCACTTGACAAATGGCATACCAAAGGTCGAGGAATATGCTGCTGAGTATGTATTTTTCTCATCATACAGTGGACCATGTATAATTTTAACTTCTCATTTTGAAAGGTATTCTAAAAGGATGCTTCATAATTTGCAACGGTCAAGGTTAGTGTTAAGGTGAGTATTATTTTCAAGACATTATGGTAGAGACGTTTGCAAAGTGGTCATTTTGGAAACCTAGTAATAGCCGCTGCCTAAACGACTTTCTGTTGTTTATAAAGTTTCGAATACACTTGGAAGTGACATTAAGATCAACAGTAAAACACCACAATTTTAATGTCGACGTAACCTAAAATTTTCTTAAGAAAGAAAAACACGAAATCAACATGTATTTGCATGTTCAATAAATTAAAAATATGATCTTTGATATTTGCCTGCTTGTCTGTCTGTCTGTTTGTATGTCTCTGTCTCTCTCTCTCTCTCTCTCTCTCTCTCTCTCTCTCTCTCTCTCTCTCTCTCTCTCTCTCTCTCTCTCTCTCTCTCACATACACACACGCACCGTTTCCAGAGTTCGAGTTAATTAATAACTGCAGAAAATAGCCGAAGACACAAAACACTGTGTTTTAACACGTAGCATATTTCCTCCAATACCCACCTAGCTCGATAAATGATAGGTTTAAAGCTTGTCCCACAGTCGTTATCCAGTGTTATCCGGAGCCGATTTTCCGATTAAAGCTCGTAGGGTGTGAATACCATATGTTGGGCCACCGTCGGTCCGCGTGGCAAACATGTAAACACAGCTGTAATTCTATAGCAACTGTCTGTTCAGTTCTACTCGATACCAATTCCGAATACACGCAACTTGTGACGCTTGGCACGCTACAGTGATCACGTGGGAGTTTCACGGTGGAGGATCCAATGGAAGTCTTTGAAAGAGGTTCCGAAAGTTGGTCTTGGTCCATATTGTCTAATCAGAGAGGGGTGCCTAGTTACGCAGAAGTCAGCCAGGAGTTGCATCAGGTTTTGTGAACACTTTGTAAGACGTAATCCAAGTCTTGGCTTTGCCTGAGTGTAACTGGGTTTGTAATGCGAAACCTTGCTGACGAAAGAAGTCTCCCAGACAGAATTGTTCCAAGCAGTGTTTCTGGCAATGCTATACATTCACTCGTACAACCCTGACAATTAACCACGGCAATCGACAATGCCGTGGAGACTGTCGCGGTGTTTTCAGTTTTCCACGGGATTTATAGTTATTAACCAGTGGAGTTAATTTTAATCCGATTGGTCTCTTTTCTTAGTTGATTATTTATTTTTGTAATACTGACAAATTAAACTGAGCTTTGACGCATTAATCGAAAAACCGCTATGTAAAATGCCGTGGAGACTATTTTTCCACAGCATATTTCTGTCGTGGCCATTTACTTAACCAACGGGAACACCAGATTACACGTTAATTAGTATTCAGAATAGATTCTAAAATGTTTGTTTTTTGGTTGTTGTTTTTTTTTTTTTTTTTTTTTTTTTGGGGGGGGGGGGGGGGTTCGTTTTTTTTATAGGTTTTTTGGGGGTGCGCCTTGGTGGTGTTTTGTTATTGGGGATGTGTGCATATTTATCCCCTCCTTTTGTAAGGATTCGGACACAAACCCATATTAACCGTTATTAGTTTAATTTTAATTAAAATGTACTGCGCCTTCAAAATAATTTGAGTATTATTTCTGCAAAATGCTTGCAGTTCCATGATTGAAATATTCTTCTATACACATTCATGTTCGCGTTCAGACATTCGTTTGTTTACGGAATATGTAGAAAAGAGTGTAGATGTTTTATACTTTAAAAAAAATAATGTAGTGAGGAAATGTCTCTATATAATAGTTAATTTATAAAGGAAATATAGCAGATTCTGGCGAACAGACATAAGAAGGTGAAACAATGTCAACAAACGGGATGGCAACAAAACAAACAAACAAACAACAACAACAACAAATAATAATAAATAAACAAAACGAAGAAAGGAATGTAGAGAGGAGAAAGAAATCACTTTGACATTCATCATCATTATCATCACCATCATTATTATAATATAAGCAACTGCATGATTTCGTAAATATTTTAACTAGTGCCCCACGACTGGAATATCCAGAAGAAATTTCATGACATCTATCTTTGACGCACAATCTATATACTAATCTATCATGGATGCAAGTTCCATAAAGTCTATCCTGGATGGAAGTTCTATGACATTTATCCTGGATACAAATTCATTAACATCTATCCTGGATGCAGCTTTCATGATGGACACAAGTTACATGACATATACACATCCTAGACACAAGTTCTGGACATGGGTTAGTGTGATACAGAAAACATACTACCACCTAAGATAGTAGCCGATGCATTTGTCATGCTAGGGTGTCGTTAAGCATTCGTTCATTCATTCATTCATTCACATAAATAGGACACATTCTGCGGCCTACAATATGCAAGTTGTGCAGCAAAGGGAAACAACCCAGTTTATCCATGGAAAGGAATTACTCTCTCCATCAATCAGACCTCACGCAGTCGTTCAACTCACTGCATCTAATGCCACTTCCCATGCACATAAATTAAAGACGTATTTATAGTACATGTATACGGTTAATCAAACACCGCTTACAGAAAAAAGGTTATCTTGTGGTTTGTTAGTCATCGATGTTCGCCAAATTGCGTTAACGAGCGTTGCAGATTGTCTTGTGAAGCTTGGATATACACTCTGCGACGACTTGCTCTGACGTCATGTTCACATTATGGATTTTATAGCAATAAAACATATAGTAATGGCGTCCTTAAGCTCATTAATTTTCATCACTCGTAATGCCTTATTCAAACAGAAAAAAATATACAGTAAACGGAAACTTAATAACTTCATATATAAAAAACCCAAAACACGTTGACCTCAGTTTATAGTATCGATGTGTAGGAAGTAATATTTCAGTCTATACTGGAATTATGTGGAGATAGATCCTAGGTTTGTAAACACTGCTGTGTGGTTTTCACTATTAGAGCCTTTACAACTTGGCAAGACGATTGGAACGGTGCGGTTGCGAATAAGCTTCATTCTGTCGCATGTGATATTTTGTTACCAGTTTACGTTATATTGTTCTATGTCGTATTTGCCCCTGCGTGTGCTGTAACCTCACCGTGGTGCAGGGGTGTAACATTCTCTTTGAGAATGGCCAATACAGCACAAAATTGATGTTTTGAGTAAAATTCAGTATCCGTAAAATTCTGTGATATTTGTGTTTTTGCACAGTTCTTTACACTGTTTTTGTTTAAGTCTTGAATTTTTATATTGATGTTGATCATCACTTTATTTATTTGCATTACCATAGTTTGACACCCAATAGCCGATGTATTGTTCGTGCTGGGGTGTCGTTAAACATTCATTCATTCATTCATTCAATGTCGTATTTGATACTGGAACAATTCCTACAGCTTGGCTGGAAGGAAATATAATACCAATATATATAAGCAGAAGGGTGATCAGCTTGATCCGAGATATTACCGACCTATTACATTGCTAAGTTGTTTTGGAACATTATTTACATCTGTAATTAATAACAGACTTACGGTATTGTCTGATGAAGTCGAATTGCTACAGAAAAATCCGTCTTGTTTTCGACAAGGTTACTCCACAATTGATAATATATTTGTGTTATATATTTTACTAGAATTACTATAAGGAGCTACGAAAAATATGTACTTTGCTTTTAATGATTTTGAGAAAGCGTTTGATTCTGTTTAGCGTATTGGTTTATGTCAAAAAATATTAAATTGTAATATTGATGGGAAATGTTTCAGAATAATATTTAATATGTATGATGGTATGGAATCTAGAATTGTACATAATGACAATACATCTAAATATTTCCCATGTAATATTGGTGTACGACAAGACAGAAATTTGTCACCTTTTTTATTTACATTATATTTCAATGACTTGGAAACATTTTTAGCTATAGAAAACAGCAAAGTTATTGAATCAGTAACAAAGGCACTTGGTAACGATCTGAATGTATGTCTTAAGTTATTTGCATTGATATATGCTGATGATACTATACTACTAGCCGAAACATCAGATGCTCTACAACACTAACTACATAGTTTTGAATTATACTGTGAAAAATCAACACTTAAAGTTAATGCAGCCAAGACAAAAATTGTGATTTTTTCAAGAGGTAATTTATAATTAAAAAATTTCGATTCATGTACATCAGTAAGGAAATCTGAGTAAATCTGGATCATTCACAAATGCTAAAAAAGATTTAATCAACCAAGCCTCAAAGTTTATGTTTGCTGTATTAACAAAATGTAGACAGTTTAATTTATCAGTTGACTGCCAATTAGATTTGTTCGAAAATATTGTAAAACCTATATTATTATTATTTGGATGTGAAGCCTTGGGTTTTAGTAATTTAGATATACTAGTAGTTGAACGATTACACCTTACGTTTTGCAAATACGTATTATGTGTTAACGAGTCGATACCAAATTGTATGGTCTATGGTGAATTAGGGAGGTACCCGTTGTCTATTAGTGTTAAAGAATGATTACATTTTGGGCAAATGTTGTTAATTATTGTAGAACATCTAAATCGTCTGGCATATTATACTTATTTGCATCCTATAACCATAACAAATATGCTATACCTTGGTTATCGTGTATAAAAGGTATAATAGATGAATGTGGTTTATGTAACATATTTTCATGTACAGAGGTGAATGTGTTGTGCTTAAAACATGCTCTTAAACGAATAGTATGTGGCCAATATGTACAAAAATGGAACAGCGATAAATTTGTCTCATCACAAGGTATTAACTACAGAATTTAAATTAGAATATTATTTACTGCAATGTTCAACGATAGATGTAGAATATCATGTAAATTCAGAATCGGAAATGTCAAACGACCTATAGAATATTATTTATTGCAATGTTCAACGATATATGTAGAATATCAAGTAAATTCAGAATCGGAAATGTCAAACGACCTATAGAATATTATTTACTGAAATGTTCAACAATAGATGTAGAATATTATTTACTGAAATGTTCAACGATAGATGTAGAATATCATGTAAATTCAGAATCGGAAATGTCAAACGACCTATAGAATATTGTTTACTGAAATGTTCAACGATAGATGTAGAATATCATGTAAATTCAGAATCGGAAATGTCAAACGACCTATAGAATATTATTTACTGCAATGTTCAACGATAGATGTAGAATATCATGTAAATTCAGAATCGGAAATGTCAAACGACCTATAGAATATTATTTACTGCAATGTTCAACGATAGATGTAGAATATCATGTAAATTCAGAATCGGAAATGTCAAACGACCTATAGAATCCGGTAGATGGTTTAACATTGAGAGAGAAAATAGAATATGTCACTTACACAATACTGAAGTTGGTTATGAATTCCATTATATGTTTAGTTGCACGTCTTTACCTACCAGGAGAAATGAGCATATACCTAATTATTATACAAATAGGGCAAGTGTAATTACGTCTTACCATTTATTCTCTACAACTAAAAAGTCACTTTTGTGTAAACTATGTAGATATTTACAAATTGCCATTGAGAGGGTCAGTCTTCCGGGTTAATACTAATCAACTACAATGTCCAGTACCACTACAGAAAACACTTTGTAAATTAGTTTTGTTTATATTTTCTCCATACAGCACTCGGTGGAGTCTTAAGAGAATAAATTCTTGCCTTGCCTTGCCTTGCCTTGCCTTGTCTTGTCTTGTCAAGCCAGTTTTGGGAGAGTAGCAGTCCTATAGGCGGTATAGGAAGAATGAAATAGTTTTGTATCGTGTTTGCATCGGTCATACATACTTGACTCATTCATTTATTTTGAAGAAAGATCCTCCACCTCAGTATCAGCACTTCATTGTACTCTGACAGTTGACCACTACTTTCTGGTGGACTGCAATCATCTAAAGGAAATTTTTGTTGCAATTTTGTTTGCGCGATACTGACTTTATTCTAAATTTTAATTTGATCTATCTGTGTAGCCTGACTACAAATATATCAGATAGGTAGCCCTAGTACTCTGACTAAAAGAGATAGATAGGCATTTGGACGGTTATTAGCCCTATTACAAATGTCCAAATGTCCGTCTAGCTTTCTTACTGTCGGAGTACTCGGGCTACCTATCTGTGATATTTGTATTTTCGCACAGTTCTTTATACTATGTTTTAATTTAAATATTGAATTTTTATATCGATGTTTATTACTTTATTTTTTAATTTACCTTAGTTTGACACCCAACAGCCGATTTGTGTTTCTGGAGTATCGTAACCATTCATTCATTCTATGAGATTCGTTATATATATATATATATATATATAATTGAGATAGTAGGGAAGAAAGGCTACGGCGCGTGGTGTGGTCTTAATTATGATCACAAGAATGTGTTTTTCTCTATACTATATAACCACCATGATACATGAACGCGACACATCATAGTCACTGAACATAATATTATATTATACCTGTACATTTATGTCTGGCTGCCGGCATCAACAAACACTTAATTAAAAGTCCAGGTTTTCAGTATAAACAAGACTACCTGTTAAGAATAGTTTAATGATGTACATATTTTTATTGTGCTTCCGGCTTTGAATGTTCGTCTTCTTAAAAGGCAGTGTAAAAATAAACATGTGGAGTGAAACGCAAAACTAAACTTAGCTTCATTACACCCACTACAAGAAATCGATTTTAACATTAAAAGTTTGTTTTGTTTAACGACACGACTAGAGAACATTGATATATTAATAATCGGCTATTGGATATCAAACATTTGGTCATTTTAACATACAGTCTTAGAGGAAACCCACAACATGTTTCCGTTAGTAGCAAGGGATATATTATATGCACTATCCCACAGACAGGATACAACATACCACGGCCTTTGATATATCAGTCGTGGAGCACTGGCTAGAACGAGAAATAACATTTAACATTAATTCGTATAGATTACTGCCAGTTCATGTAGAAGCTTCACAGATACCTTGTATAATTAATGAAAGTTATAGTTAAAGCTTGTTTTCTTTAACTATACCACTAGAGCACATTGATTTATTAACATATAATCTTGGAGAGGAAAACAACTACATTGTTCCATTAGTAGCAAGGGATCTTTTATATAAGAACAATCCCACTGGCTGGAACGAGACATGTCCGAATAGGCCCGGAACGATCTTAGACCAAACGTGCATCAAGCGATCATTTTCCCACTGGGCTACGTTCCGCCCCCTGTAAAATGAATGATACTCTTTTACGTTTAGGGATCGTAAATTTGTTGAGCCTAAAACCAGTATCCGAGTATACTTGTTGTATATTCTTATAATTGTTATTGCTCGTTGCCTTTAAGAACATAATTTTTTGTGTTTTATGTCAACGAGTCTATGGAGATGTTATATTAGTAGCCATTACGGTTTTGTAATATGCGAAAGGTGAACATATCTCCTCCATTACTAATAACACGATAATAACGCCTGCTTTCAATATGGGAAGATAGGTTTTCCTAATTGCGATCAAAACCTTTTAGTAATAATACAAATGTTAATTGTTTCCGATTGCAATATTAGTGGCATATGTGGTATAGAAAAATGGGCACCTAGTGCTTTACTATCAAACCTTTCGACGTTTTCACTAAACCATGCAATGTATAGAGGCTATTTCATGGGGAGTTTTCCAATAAGAAATTGTCTTTTCACCAGGTCTACTTTTTTCTTTTCAGGGTCGGTGGCTTCCACACGATGAACTTCAACTGAACTTCAACTGAATTTCATCATGAACTTATATATTTTACTGAACTGCCATTGATGTTTGTTAACCAGATCTTCCTTACCTCATCAACTATCCTATCAACCGTTTCATTTCCATGCAGTTTGCTGATGGGGTGGGGTGGGGGGGAGCTGTCTGATTCAAATGTCGAATTGCTGTTAAAGAACAAGGATATTCGAAAACAAGTCTTTCTGTTTGAATTGTGAGGTAGTACCGTACGAAACGAAAACCTTTTCTTCTGTACCTAAATATTTCTTTTCCAGACCGTCAGGTTATCGATGAAAAAAAACATGCAGTAGTTCATCACTGTCAAAAAACATTTAAATGTACAGTTTTTACCAATCCAATTCCAATGGGACCTGAAGGTGGCACCAATGCATGCTTTGAGTCGCATTTTGCTCAAATGCAACATGGTTTGTGGTGCCCATTTACTGCAGTTAAAACTATTTAACTACCAGCAGCTGATTTTGATGAAAATGTGTTTAAAGTATGGAAGTGACTTTCTCATTTCTTCAACCAGAAATGTATGAAACAATGTCACTCCGTAACGTTACGTCAGTGTCATACCAACTTATAGCATTATGTCAAATGCTATTAACTATACAGGTACCATATTTAATGGGTAACCAGCATTTGCTATTAATATATCTGATATATTCAAAATAATATATAAGCAATTAATTTAGTTTTTAAATAGCATGTTGTTACGGAATGGCATGTTGTAGAGTGACAGTAGTTAAACTTTGTTTTGTTTAACGACACTACATCAGGCGAGCGTTTTAATACTACATAGCGAAATTAGGCGAGATCCCCAGACGATTTTATCTTGGTAATATGAAACGTACGAGTAATGCTAGGCTCAGACTACCAACTGCCAACTTTCTGCTCTTACGAATTCTACGACTATATAACCCATTAGTTGTTAATCTGAGCGCACCCGTAGCAATTCGGGGCGGGATGTAGCCCAGTGGTAAATCGCTCGCTCAATGCGCGGTCGGTCTAGGATCGATTCCCGTCGATGGGCCCATTGGGCTATTTCTCGTTCCAGCCAGTGCACCTCGCATGGTATATCAAAGGCCGTGGTATGTACTGCCCTGTCTGCGGGATGGTGCATATAAAAGATCCCTTGCTGCTAATCGAAAAACGTAGCCCATGAAGCGGCGACAGCGGGTTTCCTCTCTCAATATCTGAGTGGTACTTAACCGTATGTCTGACGCCATATAACCGCAAATAAAATGTATTGGGTGCGTCGTTAAATAAAACATGTCCTTCCTTCCTTCCAGTCAGTCTGGGATCGATCCCCGTAAGTGGGCCCATTGAGCTATTCTCACTCCAGCCAGTGCACCACGACTGGTATATCAAAGGCCGTGGTATGTGTTATCCTGTCTGTGGGATGGTGCATACAAAAGATCCCTAGCTGCTAATCGAAAAGAGTATCCCATGAAGTGGCGACAGCGGGTTTCCTCTCTCAATATCTGTGTTGTCCTTAACTATATGTCCGACGCCAAATAACTGTAAATAAAATTTGTTGAGTGCGTCGTTAAATAAAACATTTCCTTCTTTCCTTAGCAAATCGGAAGTTACAACGTAACCGACGTGTTGGCCAATTTCGTCATAACAGATGAATGTCTGAGCCTACCATAAAAAAATCCTTAGCAGAAATATAAATACCTTTGTTAATATACGGACTGTGCACTAACATGTTTTCTATGATACTATGAACTCTATTAAGAACACACCCATATCATGGAAAGTAATTTCAAGAAAGTCACTTAATGTGGACAAACATGTTTGCCATTACTCAAACGACCATGCATTAAATGTTCCTTTAATAAATCACACTAAATATTCAGTGTTAAAATTTGACTTCTGTGGACCATTCGCGTGGAATTGCAGGTATATATACGGAAGTGTGTATAATTAGGAAGTAATTAGTTCTGGGTCATATGTTAACATTAGGCCAAGTGTCAGATGTGGGGATGTATTAGTAAACGATCAATTAAAATTTGATGACCACGTAATTGCTGACCTTGGAATGGACAAGGCAGTCCGGAGCAATACAGGGTATTTACACGTTTAGTTGAGTATATAAGGCCAATAAATCCACACTAAGAACACTTGCAATCTGCCATCGCTTCAAAGACTTCTACATAGTAAGTATGCCTTTCTTGTAACCATATATATGTTACTAAATGGTTTAGTGCAGTCGTTGCAAATCAAATCACTTATTGAAAAGTAACTTCATATGGGTGGTTTTGGTAACGAGTTTCATTAATAACTTTAGTTTGGGTAAATATATGGACACCACCAACGTTTTGGAACAACTGAAAAAGAAATGCAAAATTCAGAGAAGTCAAAAAGTAAATTATATTATACAACGATTTGGTTTATGGTTTTAAGATATTTCACTGACCATTTTAATCACAACAGCAACGGCATAGTGCATAAGAAATTAATTTACACGCTCCTTTACATTGAGAAGGAATAAAACATTATGTTGTGTATTGACAAGTTTAATCCGCTGTTAGTAAAGTGTATTAAACGTGCGCTAGTCGATGGGCCCACTGGGCTATTTCTAGTTCCAGCCAGTGCACCACGACTGGTATATCAAATACCGTGGTATGTTCTATCCTGTCTGGATGGTGCATATAAAAGATCCCTTGCTACTAATGGAAAAATGTATCGGGTTTCTTCTCTAAGACTAAATTCAAAATTACCAAGTGTTTAACATCCAATAGCCGATGATTAATAAATCAATGTGCTCTAATGGTGTCGTTAAACAAAACAAACTTTAAATGTTTTAGAAGTGCGGTAAAACAGTAAAACCAAACAGTGGTCTGAAAACCAAACATTGGTCTGAATACGCTTCAGAACAAACTTTAATTATTTTCATTTGTAGTTATTCTAGTGCTTATGTATCCAATTAAGGTTCGAGCACGCTGTCCTGGACATACATATCAGTTATCTCGGCTGTGAGTCCATGACAGTGGATTAGTTGTTAGTGAATAGAGAAGTTAGTATAATGGCCATACACTTATCAAATGAGTCGTTAAACTTGTTCTGGGTGGAAGCCGGTACCTAGAGCCGAACTCAGGACCTACCAGGCTAAAGTCATATGACTTAACCACTACACCACCGAGGCCGTTAAAATATCCCTTTATGAGTCTGGAAAGCCACAATTAATTAAGGGCAATATTTTCGGCATTTTTCTGTATACATGTATCAATCTAATTAAAATTAGCTCCACTATTACATGTGGATCTAACAGCAGCCCGTTGGAGTTCATGTCCAGTTGGCCTTTCATTCGACCAATCAAAACCTTACTTGCAAAATCATGCCAGTGATTTGAAAAGAATTTGAAAACATTCGGGATTATGCCGAGGGTATACGAAATGATTCGGGTGAATTGCGAAGTATGCCTGAAACTGATTTCAATATAAAATTTTATATAAAATTCGTTTCAAGACGGAAAAAAACCGTGAAGGTATAGCCATAAAATCTGTTTATACTAGTATACAATCCAGAGATTATTACTGCACTTTCCCCCCTGTTTTTTTTAATGTTAAAATAGACCAACAAGTTCGACTATTGCATAAATAGTCTCGCCCGATATTTTTAGAATTTGTATGTTCCAGAATAACGCTATTAACGGCGAAGTGTAATTGGTCGATATTTGAAATGTTATTTATAGATGAAAAGTCACCTGGACATGGGAGTCCACGCAATGCTGTTAGATCTACCAGGGTAGACAAAGTAGAGCTAAATTTAATCAGATTGTACATGTATATGATACAAAATAAAAAATAAAACAAAAACAAATTCTGGAGCAACTTATTAATTTCGTTCATTTATACTTATGTTCGTATTTATATCTAATTAAGGTTCAAGCACGCTGTTCTGGACGTACACACCTTCGCTAGGTGGACTGTCTGTACAGAACAGATGATTAGTAATTAGCGAGAGACGGTTCGGTGTAGTTGCCTGATACAGATTACCCATTGACACCTACCCAAATGAATGGATAAACTCGCTGTAAGTGGCAGGAAGTAGAGGGATGCGAACCCAGTACCTAACAGCCTACAGTCATTTGGCATAACCACTAAATCACCGAAGCCGATTGGGTGATTTATTTTCAGACCGATCTAGTGCAGTATGAATAATTATTACATTATTATTGGTTCATTCATTCATTCATTTCAACTTAGTTTGGTGCTTATATCCAATTAAGGTTTAAGCACGCTGTCCTGAGCTCTCACACCTCAGCTATCTGGGCTATCTGTCCAGGACAGTGGGTTAGTTGATACTGGTTAGTGGGAGCCGGTACGGGGTTGCGAACTCAGTTACTACCAGCCTTATGTCCGATGGCTTAACCACATCACCGAGCCCGGTGATTGTGGCAACTGTGATTAAGATTTTTTTTATCGCAACAGATGTTGCTAGTCGTATCTTTGCTAAGCACGGGTTACTCTTCGTAATAATATACATGTATGTGTGTGTGTGTATATATATATATATATATATATATATATATATATATATATATATATATATATATATAATCTGTAGCTTACGAGTTCAATTTAAACATCTTTTCTTTTCTATTTATTAATATATAATCTTTATTGTCCCAGAAAAATATGTAGTGTTAGGCTTGGGGCCCTAAATCACTATAATACATAGCATATATATTAGTAGCAACATATACAGGTAATTACATAGACAGATCTAGTACGAAGAAATATTCTTTACTCTCCTCTAGGGCACTGACTTAAATTGAAAAGAAAGAGAAGAAAAAAAGAAAGAAAACAAAAGAAATAAGGAACGAAAGAAGGAACAGTTACTTCGTGCATAAATACGCATATATGACAGTATATTTATAGACATACCCACATACATAAATGCATACACATATATAAACTTTATTACTAGCATTGGCACTCATTTTAAAACTGGAGTCGCTGGAAGAGGTGTGATTCCTTTTTGTTTGTTCCCGATGGGTATGGTTCGACATTTAAAGCGTTTTGGTAGCTAAAATATAGGTTGATCATATATTCTCGACTGGTATTACTTGTTACAGCAGCATGATCTAGAGACAATAGCAGAGTACTTCATGTGAACACTTTCTGTTATGGCTTGGGTCTGGGCTTTAATTTGAACATCATAATTTTTCAGCTTTCCAAAATGATGAAGGCTGTTATTATTACCCTTTTCGCCTGTTTGGCCGCCGTCTCAGCCATTGGCTTTGGAGGATATGGATACGGAGGAATGATGGGATACGGAGGAATGATGGGATACGGTGGCGGGGGATATGGATACGGTGGCGGGGGATACGGAGGAATTGGAATGGGATACGGTGGCGGAGGATATGGATACGGAGGAATTGGAATCGGATACGGTGGCATGGGATATGGAGGAATGGGAATGGGATACGGTGGCATGAGATATGGATATGGAGGACGCGGAATGTACGGCTACGGAAAATGTAAGTTTTGTTGCTTTTCTTTGAAAATATATAGACAAGAGGAAATATCAGATTTTACCTATTCCATCAGTCTAATTGAAATTGGATCTATTCCCCGTTCCAGCAAAGAAAGTGTTGGGGGGGGGGGGGGGGGGTTCCTGTATGATTTGTCAAAAAACTACACCCCCCACCCCAACCCCCCCCCCAAAAAAAAGATCCCCCACCCCCCAAAAAAAACCCCACCACCAGACAAACAAACAATGTTTAGAGATAATAAAACTGTTCTATTTTTATATGCGATTTATAAAACCATTGCTCACACAAGTATATTTTCTTGATTATTATCCTCTTGTTAATCTGTCTCTGCTAGTTAGAGATCCGTTTTGTATATAAGTAGGATAAAATGAATAATGCTGATAGTATTTTTCCTAGGTTAAAGATGCCTTTTTCAATATTTAATTCTAAAATTGCCTTTATAAAACTCGCTTTTATATATTGTGCCATTCATATATTAAAGCAAGCACATTAATTACATTTATTTTTATTGTTATTAATTTTATTGTCTTTAATGAAAAAACAAAGTGCCCTGATAATGGTAGAAATGCCCCAACGTGTTTAGTCCACCATGCCTGGCCAAATTTCTAGGGAAAACACTAGCTGATACGAGGTAGTTATTGTCAATATCAGTCCTAGCCATTGTCCAAACTCATTAGCAGTTTTCAAAATGGTAAACAAGCATTGATGAATTCGAATTGACTGTTTGCAGGGAAAGATCACCGTAAAACAAATTAGCATGGGTTATATGAGATTTTCTCAGACATCCAAGACCTTGTTCTTGAGATTTGGTTTTCGGTTTCACTGCCTCGTCTATAACACGAATGTCCTCTAGCCATATTCTGTTTATATGGCAATTATGTTTATATGGATTTTAGACCACAATTCTTGGCGACTACATGTTTATCGAACATTTACAAATTGACAACCTGTCGCATAGAGTGTTCTCTAGCCCTATATTTACATACAAACAAGCCAGGGCTAGAGGACAATTGAGCTACCTGTTACAATTTACTTTTTTATTTTCAGAAGCCAACGTGATATTATATTAATGAAGACAAGACAACATAACTAAGAGAAGATAACCATATCGTAATGAAGAGAAGATAACTATATCATAACGAAGGGAAGATAGCTATAATTTGTATGGGAATGTGCACATTGTCATTACTATAACTATTCTGTTATATTAAATAAATGTTTGAACAAAAATATTCATTATCAGTTTTTTGTTTGTTGTTGCATAAATTAATTATGGATTGATCTCACTGATCGATGGATGGATGGATGAATGGGTGAATGTATGAACGAGTGCATGAACTGATCGGCGGATGAATAAATGGACGATGGATGCACGATTGAATGAACAAATGAACAATTACAATTTTAATAAAATAATAATAAAAGCAATGAGAATATCAAGATCGGACAACTAATTCAAATTTGGATTTTTATATTTGAAATTAAAAGATTGCTCCTCGTCGTGTTTCTGGTATAAAGGCATACTAATATTATTCGCCATCCTTCGTTTTCATTTGAGCAATAATTCCCACTCCAAACCACCACCCCGCCCGTTACCGAGCCCCGTCGGACTTCCCGTCATTGCTCCAACCCCCCCTCCCCCCCCCCGCCCGTTACCGAGCCCCGTCGGACTTCCCGTCATTGCACCAAACAACCGCTCCCCCCCCCCCCCCCCCCCCCCCCGCCCGTTACCGAGCCCCGTCGGACTTCCCGTCATTGCACCAAACCACCACCCCGCCCGTTACCGAGCCCCGTCGGACTTCACGTCATTGCACCAAACAAATTAACCCCGGTTCAGATTACCCCCCGGGTAATTTGAACCTAGGTTCAAAGTACCCCCCGTAGTTTCAAATTACCCCCACCCAACAACCAGTAAATTTTCACAAATAGGGTATATTTTTTACCTCGAAACGTTGATATATATATTAAGTATTCCTATAAAATATGAAAATTCATATTACACGAACACATATTTTGCATAAAAAGTATGGAAACCTAGATAGAGCGGATATCAGAATTTATGTTTAAGCAAATATTTACAAAGTCCCATATTATATATGGGTAATCGACGTAATTTGATATGAAATTTTTTATATCGATAATAAAGATATTATTATACGAGCGGGTGTGTCATACTGATTTTACGAAACCCGTGACAGATTTCATACAAAGAAATCTGTCACTCGTTTCGTAAAATCAGTATGACACACCCGCTCGTGTAATAATCTCTATTTCTTGTATACTACTAAGTTCAGATATAAACTGTTAATAGTCAATACGTAAATAATAGAACACATAATATGTCTGTCCTATTATATTTTACGTATAGCCCCTTCCTGCGTCGACATCACGTCGTCTGTGTATATACACGGACGTTAAACAATGATTCAGTCACTCACCATTTTTCTCCCCAGGAAATATCACTATGTAAAATTAGTCTAATTCACAACACGTTCATGAATCGTCGTCTAGTTTGAGATACTAAATGGGTTAATCCGAAACTTGGGGTAATTTGAAACTACCATATATGTGCAAGCTACCCCCCCCCCCCCAGTTTCAGGCTACCCCCGGGGGGTCGTTTGAAACTAAGGGGGGTAGCTTGAAACTAGGTTCAAACTACCCCGGGGGTAATCTGAACCTAGGTTCAAACAACCCCCGGTAATCTGAAAGTAGGTTCAAACAACCCCCGGTAATCTGAAACTAGGTTCAAATTACCGGGGAGTAACTTGAATTCGGGAGGAATTTGAAACTGGGACACCGTCGGACTCCCCGTCATTGCACCAAACCACCACCCCGCCCGTTACCGAGCCCATCCGGACTTCCCGTCATTGCACCAAACCACCACCCCGCCCGTTACCGAGCCCCGTCGGACTTCCCGTCATTGCACCAAACCAAACCACCACCCCGCCCGTTACCGAGCCGTGTCCGACTTTCCTTCATTGCACCAAACCACCACCCCGCCCGTTACCGAGCCCTGCCGGACTCCCCGTCATTGCACCAAACCACCACCCCGCCCGTTACCGAGCCGTGTCCGACTTCCCGTCATTGCAACAAACCACCACCCCGCCCGTTACCGAGTCCCGTCGGACTCCCCGTCATTGCAACAAACCACCACCCCGCCCGTTACCGAGCCCCGTCGGACTTCCCGTCATTGCAACAAACCACCACCCCGCCCGTTACCGAGCCCCGTCGGACTTCCCGTCATTGCACCAACCACCACCACCCCCCGCCCCCGTTACCGAGCCCCGTCGGACTTCCCGTCATTGCACCAAACCACCACCCCGCCCGTTACCGAGCCCCGTCGGACTTCCCGTCATTGCACCAAACCACCACCCCGCCCGTTACCGAGCCCCGTCGGACTTCCCGTCATTGCACCAAACCACCACCCCGCCCGTTACCGAGCCCCGTCGGACTTCCCGTCATTGCAACAAACCACCACCCCGCCCGTTACCGAGCCCCGTCGGACTTCCCGTCATTGCACTCCCCGTCCAAACCACCACCCCGCCCGTTACCGAGCCCCGTCGGACTTCCCGTCATTGCAACCAAAACCACCACCCCGCCCGTTACCGAGCCCCGTCGGACCCGGCCCCGTCATTGCACCAAACCACCACCCCGCCCGTTACCGAGCCCTGTCGGACTCCCCGTCATTGCAACAAACCACCACCCCGCCCGTTACCGAGCCCCGTCGGACTCCCCGTCATTGCACCAAACCACCACCCCGCCCGTTACCGACCAAATCAATTCCCTTTTGCCGATAATGTTAACGTTTACTAATAAAACTGATATAAGCAGCGTTTCAACACACCCAGGAAGTACAGCAATAGAAAGTGTGGCACCTCACATCTAATCTAGCTGCAAGAAAATGGGGGGTCACGTATCATTTAAGAGATTTAATTTATGTTTTTAATAGCAACCGTCATTTTTGCTGAAAATTGCAGTTCCATTTTTGGGGGTACCCTGCATTAGTTTCAACCTCTGGTATATACTGCATAACAACTGTATAACAAATAAAAGTGTATTTATTTATTGTCAATTTGCACAAATAATCAATGTCACATATTACTACCAATCACACCCACAGCTGCTTTTACTCCGTAAATATTTGACGGTGCACATCGAACTTTGACACGGTACTCTCTTCTTTGGTACTATGCAACCTATATCCAAAAAAATTATTTTTCAAAAAGTGTCCAATTGGGTGTTTTCATGACTATCAGGATCTTCTGTGTTCTGATATGATGTGACAACATAATTGAAAGTGTTGTTCCTACAGTGCAACCTGATTTAATGTACACCTCAGGAAGCATCAGTGTTATGCAAAGTCGTATACAAATGCAATGTATCATATTTAAAACAAATAATAAATAAAAATACTACTCTTGAAGATACATACTATGGGTTGGTTGTGTATGCTTAGTTGTATATATAGTGTGTCCATGCATAGTCAGAGTCTCTCATTTCCAATAAATAATTACCTTAAAACTCATTTATTGCAGTGACCCTGTGTTTTGAAAGACTTTAATGGGCATATGATAAGAACTTCACTAGAAAAAAAGCATATTACATGTTGTATCTGAAATGAAAACCACTGCATCCACAAATAGTATTAAATTAATGTGGTACACATCATGGTGGGGTAAACACCCAAGGTATGGATTATGCTTGGATGTCAAGTCACTGAATGCAATATTTTCAAACCCATCAGCCTAGTTGGTTTTTATATATGCATTATTAAATCCACTGACAGCTACCAATATATCTGTTGATATTTTATTAATAATCTCCAGTGATTGGTGCTTACAGACATGTATCATATCTAGAGTTATCATTAGGGTTTTACATCTTTATTTTTTATTTGTCATAAAAAAAAGCACATTTAATCCATCGAAAGAGTGCGAAAGTCATTTTTCTTTAATTCTTTTCTGTTTTAACTGAATATAATATTTATATCGTATGCATTACTACAATCTGTAATGTAACACATCATTTACATAGTAATATTGGAAAATATAGCTTTACAAGTGTGGTAATAGTGGAAGATAATACTAACACACTCCTAGGTAGATTAACAAATGTGTCAAAATTGCTCTTGTACTTGGTATATACTTCAAATACTCTTTACTATAGAAAACTCACTGAATATATGGACTAGATTTAATGAACAGACCTAAAGCTATCATTACCAAGCTTATATTTGTGTACAAATAAAAAAGAGAATGCAAAATGGCTACACAGAACCCACTTCTGTAGATTTTAATGTTTTTGTCAAACTCACAAAAACAATTGTAAAAACTCCCATATTTGCCTAAAACATAATTCACCAACCTAAAAAGTATGTTAAAATTACAGCAGAAATCAGGTTATTTAAATATAGTCATTCCGGAGCCAATTGCATTCAAATACACATTGTTAATGAAGATCTAAAAGCTTAACCTAATATCAGCTAACATTATTTTTTAACGAAAAATAAATTATTACTAATAGCTTATTTCATCTTGCCTAGACTTATTATCCTAAATAAGATTAGTGTTATATGACATGTCCATCACCTTGGATAAATAAGCTTTAAAATATTTTAAGTAAACAAATATGGGCCAAAATCTCCAATTGGTCAGCACAGACTTTTTTTCAAACTCTATTCTCAGCAGTGCACAGTAAATTAATGCCAAGGTCAAGGTCATTATGAACTCCCATGCCTGAGTGTAACCTAATTAAGCAATTATGACTGTCAAATAACAGTAAATGGCACACAATATAAAATAATGATAATATAGTGAATATATGCTATAGGTTCCATTAGACCAAATCAATTCCTATTGCCGATAATGTTAACGTTTACTAATAAAACTGATATAAGCAGCGTTTCAACACACCCAGGAAGTACAGCAATAGAAAGTGTGGCACCTCACATCTAATCTAGCTGCAAGAAAATGGGGGGTCACGTATCATTTAAGAGATTTAATTTATGTTTTTAATAGCAACCGTCATTTTTGCTGAAAATTGCAGTTCCATTTTTGGGGGTACCCTGCATTAGTTTCAACCTCTGGTATATACTGCATAACAACTGTATAACAAATAAAAGTGTATTTATTTATTGTCAATGGATAATAGTATTTGCACAAATAATCAATGTCACATATTACTACCAATCACACCCACAGCTGCTTTTACTCCGTAAATATTTGACGGTGCACATCGAACTTTGACACGGTACTCTCTTCTTTGGTACTATGCAACCTATAACAGCTTGTTCTGAACGTGCAGGTAAAACTCTAATTCACTCACTCACTTTTACCATAGTCATTAGTTTGACACCCAATAGCCGATGTCGTTTTCGTCCTGGGGTGTCATTAAACATTCATTCATTCATTCGTTAATTCATTCATTCATTCACTCACTCACATTCGCCAACCGTTTATATTTACATAGCAGAACTTGATAGTTTTTATTTGAAAGTTTCATATGCTACTACTTGAATGAACACTTATGCACAGAATGTCTTAGCCCAAGTACTCTGACTGTAAGAGAGCTAGACGGATATTTGGACATAAATTTATACGCTCTCATTACAAATGTCCAAATGTCCGTCTAGCTCTCTTACAGTCAGAGTACTCGGGCTAAGAATGTTTAAGAAATTAATACATCTCCGATAAGAAATCGTAAGTAACATAAATTAAGTGTTAAACAATATCCATTACATTAAATACTTTGCAGTGGAAAGCAAGGAAAAATACCTTTTAAGAATTGGATATACATACTTACGTGTGTGGTTTTTTTTTACCGGATCACTAAATCTGTATTTACTTCACTGGCAAATTCGAAAAGCTTTTCGGTATGATTAGCAATGCTGCATAGATCAATAAACATGTTTTATAAAGGTGACCGCGTGCATCTGCGCTATAGTGTTCATTCTATCTCCACGTAACCTTGCTAACGACCTGCTTGCAATCCCGTTTAACATTTTGAACACCGGTGATTACTAGACACGAGGGGATGATTATAACTTTCGAGGACATCGGTAAATGGGGTGGATGAATAGACTAATGATTGAATTAATTATTATTATTAATGGATGAATGCATGAATGAATGAATGAATGAACGAGCGAGTGAATGATATATATATGATATATATATATATATATATATATATATATATATATATATATATATTATATATATATATATATATATATATATATATATATATATATGTGTGTGTGTGTAGATGTAGATGTAGATGTAGATAGATAGATAGATATAGATAGATAGACAGATAGATAGATATATAGATATATACGCATACATACATACATACTGTCACGGGGATCCTATAATACCCGTAACTGAATGAAACACGTTTGTTCAAATATCTCTGCTAACTGTATATCTATTAGATCTCTCTCTAACAGGCAGTTATACCCGCTGGCTCGATTAGGTATGAATCAGAGATAAGATCTTATATAAAGTATATATTATTATAGCACGTTTAGTTCACTAGAAAACACAACAAAAACGCAATACAATTTGGAATCTGTATTAACCTACGCTGACAAATGTACTGCCGCAGTAGTTAATTAACAACAACAAATAATAACAACCCAGAACTGATCACTTAATTAGTTAATCTCTAGGTGTCTAGTTTACACTATATGCTAATCACTTCACCGTGACACAACACCCACACGTGTGATAATTGAGAAACGCTTTCAGGAGAACTTAATCATTAAAGGAATTACAACTCTATTCCTAACTGGTTAATTTTTAATTAACCCTTACTACTCATTCAATAACCTTGTAACACAGAATTAATACTGGTACCTATCACAATAAAGACAATAACCTACAGTTTACCTAGGTCCTCTAGGATGACTGGTTAAGCTTTATATATATATATATATAGAACAGTGAGCCTACAGTATTCCTGCGTCAGATGACCGGCAGCACCGTCTAAATAATATTGGTATAATACAGTATTAAAATATTTAAAGTCACATCAATCACATCAAGGTTATACACAGAGCAGAAAATATATCATTACCAGTCCGGACGGACAGCGATCCCTGTAAGCCTTCCTATGTTTCTCCCATATATGTCTAAAACCCTAGCTATTTATCATAAATCCGAATATGGCCTGGGGGTACATCGTGGTCCTCCCCCTATCAAGTGATATTTCCACAGCGACCACGCTGGCATATTTTTCTTAGATGGTCAGACTTACTGTCGCCAGTTCGCTAGAGATTCCATGGTCGCGCGGAGGTATTACGTAACTACTGGCCACATGGCCTCCGTACCTGGGCTGGGTGTGTATTAGAAAAGCTCGACGACCGTCGCGCAAAGGTATCACGTAACAAGTTGCCCATCTGGGCTAAGTGCATATTGGAACTGCACACGGCCCTCTAAAACAATTAATATCGCCACAGGCGAAAAGAAATTAAGAGCATGTTCCGTCGCACATACATACATACATACATACATAGATACATACATATATATAGTTATCACATATGATCATATATACTAGGAATGATGTTTGACAACACCCCCAAAAAGAAAGAAGAAAAAAGGTTTCGGTGTCAGTAATTATAAAATATCTGTACATAACAGAAACTTAAAGTAGACAAATCAAATCTGGGAAGACAGTTTAGGGTTCGCTGCAATTTTTAAGATGTTATCGACTAACACAGATTATATATCAAATATATTTTTCTGCATAAAATATTAGTGGCTGTGTATTAAACGTGTTTCTGATCGTTCTAATATTTGTACTGCGTTAAATTTCATTTTATTTCCTAATAATATGTTTTTCGTACGTACGAAATTATTTGAAGACAAAATCCAGTTTGGGCGTCTAATAAATATTAAGACGACCAGAAACACATTGAATATACAGACACTGCTATTCTAAACAGGAAAATATATTTAATATGTAAGTTTAATCGTAGAACTATTTTATTAGTCGGAAATATTTTACAATGCAGCAAACTCAGGAATGTCCCTTTAAAGCAACGGTATCAGTTACTTGATATCTGAATGAGTGAGTACTATTAAAATGAAAATATATGAATAAAGACCATCAACCCATCTACATAGTTAAACGAATTGTGTAGATGTGCAGTCAAATGGATGGATACCGTCCACTGTGTTTATGGGAAAATGATAAGGAACTAAGACAAACTGAAAAACACATTTATACTTGACACGAAATCACTTAGGATACCTTCAATTTTTTGTTTCCTTTCGTCATTTTCGTTCGGTACTTGAAACCAAACCTCAGAATGTCAAGGACAAACAAACTGCAAACTAGTTCTTGCGTCTCTTTTAACTAAATCGTCTTGTACTGATAATAAAATAAGAAAAGTTAATTGTGGGATGGGAAATGAAAGAAAGAAAAAAGAGAGAAAACCCAAAACCAACTGAAAAAGAACTGGGAATGAACTTAGTAAACAGACACGATGAAATGCACAAGCGATTTAGAAAGCCATACCACTTGTCCGAAGCCATTTTCATTTCATTTCAACGTATTTTCGTGCTTATATCCAAGTTCGGTTCAAGCACGCTGTCCTGGGCACACACCTCAGCTATCTGGGCTTAGTGGTTAGTGCGAGAGATGAGGGTGTAGTGGTCTTACACCTACCCATTGCGTCGTTAAAACTCGCTCTGGGTGGGAGCCGGTACCAGGCTGCGAACCCTGTACCTACCAGTTAATGTCCGATGGCTTAACTGCGACACCACCGAGGCCGGTCATGAAGCCATTGATATTGCTCTCCCAATCATTTGATGAAATACTAACGTCTTAAAACAAAGAGATCCCATCTTAACCATGTCTATCGCGGCCAGCTGAAGCATCATTCTTTGTGTAAATCTACCCTTGACCAGCACATGTTGGACGATTTCAAATTTATTCCACAACGAATCCGCGGAAAAAGAGTATTAGAACAATCCGCGGAACGTAGTGGCCGCAGAAAGGATCATGGTCATTCCGCCATTCCTGGAACATCTGGAAGAGACACTCCTGGAAATAGTGTGAAAAACATGAATAAAGAACGGGATAGAGAACAGAAATATATTATTAGAAATGCTGACGTACTTTGTGGCTTACAACTAGGCCTACATACATTATTACTGTTATACCGCTGTTTCTCCTTTGAGAAAAACTATACAGCTGTTTAGTTAGTTAATGCTGCAATACATCTATTGCTGTATAGTATTTTCTATTGCTACTACTACTACTACTACTACTACTACTACTACTACTACTACTACTATTATCACCACCACCACCACTACTATTACCACTATCACTACTACCACTACTACTACCACCACCTCTACTACTACTACCACCACCTACTACTGTTACTACTTCCACTACTACTACTACTACTACTACTACTACTACTACTACTACTACTACTACTACCACCACCACCACCACCACCAGCACCACCACCACTATTACTTACTACCACTACTACTATTTCTATTAGCACTACCAATACCACTACTACTACTATCATAAACACCACGACTGCCATGATATAAATGTAGTAGAAAGCGAGTATCATTTTATCCTAGTCTGCCAGTTTTAGGTACTATAAGAAGTAGACGATTTAATATTTATTATTACAATAAAACTTCAACAAATATCACACACACACACACACACACACACACACACACACACACACACGTTACTACTACTACTACTATTACTAGTACTACTACCACTACCAGTACAACAACTACTACTATTATTACTACTACTATTATTACTAATACCACTATAATTATTATTACTACTACAACACTTACTACTACTTCTACTACTACTACTACTACTATTACTACTACAACACTTACTACTACTTCTACTACTACTACTATTACTACTACTATTACTACTACTACAACACTTACTACTACTTCTACTACTACTACTATTACTACTTCTACTACTACTACTACTATTACTACTGCTATTACTACTACAACACTTACTACTACTTCTACTACTACTACTATTACTACTACTATTACTATTACATTTTTTACTACTACTGCTGCTACTATAATAGCGTTGCATTTATTGCTGGTATAACCATCACCTAAACGAATGATGTCATCCTGAGGATCGCCGATACTATAGTCACCATCAATACGAACACGATATTACAATTAACACCACCACCTCTACATCATAAATTATTATCTTTATTATACCACTGTTTTAAAAACAAAGAGTAAAAGTAAATGTCGGCAGTTATTCAGCATTTCACAATTCCCCTTTGGAGCATCGTATGTCGCTCTGCAAGAAACCAGCTCCAGCGGTAAATGGCGCAAAAGGTAGTCAACATATACGGCAGAATAAATAAATATATGGAAAATCTCATATGGTAAATCGGTGTAAACATTTTGATAGGGAGGGTAAACAAACTCTTTTATCGTGTTTGCTTCTTGCGAGGAAACCTGTACATCAAACAGAAGTAGGTTATCGGCTCAATTACGGTGACATGCACGCCACGTTTGGCGCAATACTATAACATAGGAACTGAAAAACAGAGATTCCTTCTCTTTTGCGTATTGCTGAACCCTCGGTAGCAGATAAAGCGTTTGTGGAGGAACAGCTGGTGTGTACATTTTCGTCAAAATTTGGCAACGAATGATAAATTATTCTGCATTTACGAATAATCCAACATCGCGACCTATTCCGTGTTTGTGTTGAGGCAAAATATCTACCAGGTAATGTTGCTAAATACTGAGATATTAGATTACTGCCGTAAAATAAAGTTTAAATAGTTTATTAAGAGCGGTTGCAGAAATGATATTATGAGATGAACGAAGGAGAGAGATTTTGCGGGTGTGGATATTTTCAGTCTAGCCACTCACAGATTAAAATAAAACAATAATAAAAAAAAAATAAAAAAAAAATTAAAATTAAAATTAAATGAGATTAAATTAAAATAACCAAAAATAAATAAATATTGCCGCCCCCTCCTCTTTAGTGTAATCAATCCGAAACGTTATTAAAGTATAAATAAAGCGAACATAATATTTAGTCGATTTTTATTTTTACAGAATAAAGCTGCAGGCTCGTTGGTTTATTAACTTTATGTCCAATACTAATGACTACTGACATACTTCTTCTATTTCATATTATTTTTGTTTTAAAGAAACACGCTTGTTTTACACGCACTGTAAAAAAACAAAGCAGTTGTGAACAGTAACAAACAGATGGACGCTTAGAAAGACTTTGTTTCTTTTGTTTAACGACACCACTAGAGCACATTTATTTATTAATCATCGGCTATTGGATGATAAACATTTGGTAATTTTGAAATATTACAGTCTCAGTGAGGAAACCCGCTACATTTGTTTTCACTAGTAGCAAGGGTTCTTTTATATGCACCATCTCACAGACAGGGTAGCACATACCACGGCCTTTGATATACCAGTTGTGGTGCACTGGCTGGAACAAGAAATCTTAGAAAGAGATTCAGGCAAACAAGAGGACAGAGAAGACAAAAAACAACAACCCCAAAACAGACGGGCAAACAGTGCATGGCATTGCATGTACTGTGATAAGAAAACAAAACACCTATAAAGGCCAAGCGTAAAAGTAAAACGTAAAGACACGAAATCGAGATTACTATCCTTTTTACCTCAAAGGCTAGATGTGCACCTTACAACGATGAAATAACCTTTACAACACAGATGTGTGCAATATTCCCGAATTAAGTCGAGTTCATGCCATATACCTTTTCCACCAACCCCAGTGTTCATGCTACAGAATAATAATATAAACGTTTAGCCTATAACATTGGCATTTAGCGCTGTTGACGCAAATGTCTATTATTATACTATTATCCGTGTTCTTACCACACACCAGATACTCGTTTAAATCAGATATCCACGTTGGTTGATGGCAAAAATTAGGCAGATAGCCACATATAGCTGTAATCTTCAATAACATAACCAGCTTAATCATAATCATTACACATAATGCATATAATTCACGTAAGAAAATCGTCAGAGCTGACGCCTTTTGAGTAAATTGATGTGACGTGTGGCAAATTAGACACGTAACTCCGAAGAACGCCCCCTCCAACTGGTAACGATATAATTTAAATTAATCTAAGGTTCAAGCACGCTGTCCAGAGCTACCTGGAATTGGTTATCCGAGATCAAGGTTAATGGTTAATTTGAAAGATGAAACAAAGTACCCACCCACCCCATCTGAAAATTTAGTGTATTAACCCGTGTAATAATGGCATGCAAAGTTAAAGGTATATGCAAATTTGCAAGGTCTCTAGGTAATAATGTGTTGCTGTCAATGGGTAATTTGCTTACAAGCCAACAAGTCCTGTATACCTGAGTGTAACGTTTTCATCAGATTTAGTTAAAATGTGTGACAACAAACTAATTAAATTGTGCTAATCGAGATGACGTCATATTACTGACGCAGGCAACTTTTGTACTATGATTTAGTAAACATCGAATTAAAACGTTATTTTAGAAGTGTTATAAGATAAATGGAATTCGCTACTTTTGTTTTTTAATATGTAAAATATCAACCTCGTCTTGTTTAACTAATCGGTATTTGTCTCCGTAGAGTCTCGACATGTACCGATTAACATAGACTCTGTTGATATTTTGCATATTAAGACACACTCGTGACGAATTCTCTATGTAATTAATCTGTACGTTTAAATTCCTCGGAAAGTTCTTTAGCCAGACACATTTTAAGATTTTACACAGACTACAGTCAGACAAGATTAAAATGCATATATACCTATTTGAAAACAGACGCATAAATATAAGTAGGTGTGTGCAGGTTTTGGTACACGTCTACTCAAGAACACATCTCGTGGATACAACCTCCAATTATGCCAGAAAAAATTATATTCAGGACAGGACTCGGCTCAAGTGTCCACATGGAACTGTAGCCCGAGTACTCTGACTGTAAGAGAGCTAGACGAACATTTGGACGATTATGAGAGCATTATAACCGTCCAAATGTCCGTCTTGCTGTCTTAAAGTCAGAGTACCCGGGCTAATGGCACTGGTGTAAACAGAAAAGAATGAATGAATTAATGAATGTTTAACGACACCCCGAGCATGAAAAATACATCGGCTATTGGGTGTCAAAGTATGGCAATGCAAACAAACATCAATATAAAAATTCAAAATTTAAATAAAAACAGTGTAAAGAACTGTGCAAAAATACAAATATCACAGATAGATATTGATTTTTACTAAAAATTTCAATTACATCTCGAAAAAAAACAAGGGGATTTGTGCTGTATTGGCCATTCTCAAAGAGAACAAGATGCCCCAGCTAGAGGTCACTCGAGGTGTGGATACTCGAGCTATACAGGGCTGAACTATAGCAATGCTACCTGTATTCTACATGAACCGACTGTCAGTTTCCACCAAGTCCTGGTATCACATAACACAAACACAATCAGTACGGTCCAGTGGAAAGAAATAGCATAACCTAGTTCTCAAATGAACCGCAGCCAATCCACAGACACCTCGCTTCACTGGCAGCGACACCAAGCGACCCGCGGCACGGTTTGTGTACGCACGTGCTACGCCAATATAGAGGTAACGTCGTTGTATTAAATGTCTTATCAAGAGTTAAAAGTTAAAGTGTGTTTTGTTTAATGACACCGCTGGAGCACATTTATTTATTGACTATCAGCTATTGGATGTCAAACATTTGGTAATTCTGATATATTGTCTTACAGAGAAAACCTGCTACATTTTTCAGATATGAGTAGGGGATCTTTTATATGCACCATCTCACAGAGTAGTAGTATTAATATTAGTATTAGTAGTAGTAGTGGTAGTAGTAGTAGTAGTAGTAGTGGTAGTAGTAGTAGTAGTAGTAGTAGTAGTAGTAGTAGTAGTAGTAGTAGTAGTAGTAGTAGAGTATTAGTAGTATTAGTATTAGTAGTATTAGTATTAGTAGTAGTAGTAGTAGTAGTTAGCAGCAGCAGCATCCAGGCACGAATAAAACATATTATTGGTAGTAAAGGCAGAGATGAATTTTACTTGTAGAATGCAGGAAATTGTTATGCATGACATATAGTTTTCAAAATTGTACGGGGTAGCACATCCCCGAATCCCCTAGGAACTTTTCTTTGCGCCATCGATCTCAGTCCCCCTCCACAATGTCTAATTGCTTCCGCTGTGCCTGTCATCAACAACGTTATTGTAATCATAATAAAAACAATAAGAATAAATATTTTGCCTAACGAGTTTGTTGTTGTTGTTGTTGGTGGTGGTGGTGGTGGTCTCTCTCTCTCTCTCTCTCTCTCTCTCTCTCTCTCTCTCTCTCTCTCTCTCTCTCTCTCTCTCTCTCTCTCTCTGTGTGTGTGTGTGTGTGTGTGTGTCGAAATAAAGGTACGTTATTTTACTTAATCTGTTGATCGTAGATATTGAACAATATTACGTTTCATCGTCGATTATACATGTATATGTAAAATGCCCTAAATGCGCAATACAAGGCTGTTGCGACAGGTTCCCCGGGGATTAGATCGAGATGAAACACATTGCCGTCACAAAACCTAGTCCTTCCGGTTACCTACAGCAGCATACGGCGTTTTATATTCATTATGTAAGTTCTGGAACAAAACGGAAGCAAATCTTACATAAATTAAGCCATGTGCTGATAACGAATAGTTAAAATAGATAAGTACTTCAGTCATAAGGAAATGTAATATTTTGTTTGTAAATTCAACATCGCGTAAAGGAGCAATAAATTAAGACAACATGTCAGAGTTTTTTTTAAAAAGCGTGAAACAAGCTGTCCCACCTACTGCAGTGGACATCATAAATTCAACTTGGGTGCTAACAAAATAATTACTAGTGAAGCCGGAATCAAAGCGAACTTCCGGAAGAGAAATGCGTGGAAAAATTATTTATTTATTAATATATTTGTCAAAGACTTTTAACTTTTCAACATTAAAAAAAAATCGTTTTGTTTAACGACACCACTAGAGCACATGGATTTATTAGTTATCGGCTATAGGATGTCAAACGTTTGGTATTTTTTTTTACATATAGTCTTAGAGAGGAAACCCGCTACCTTTTTGTCCATTAGTAGCAAGGGATATTTTATATGCACCATCCCATAGACAGGATAACACATACCACAGCGTTTGGTATACCAGTCGTGGTGCACTGGCTGTGACAAGAAATAGCTCAATGAGGATCGATCCCAGACCGACCGCGCACAAAGCGAGCGCTTTACCACTAGGCTACGTCCCGCCCTAACATTAAACAGAAATATATTTGTTGTAATTAAAAATATGAGTAGTCAACCACGATAACATTCAGGTATGTGGATTTACCGTACTGATTAATATAAGTAGTCAACCACGATAACATTTAGGTATGTGGGTTTACCGTACTGATTAATATAAGTAGTAAACCACGATAACATTCAGGTATGTGGGTTTACCGTACTGATTAATATCAGTAGTCAACCACGATAACATTCAGGTATGTGGTTTTACCGTACTGATTACTATGAGTAGTCAACCACGATAACATTTAGGTATGTGGGTTTACCGTACTGATTAATATAAGTAGTAAACCACGATAACATTCAGGTATGTGGGTTTACCGTACTGATTACTATGAGTAGTCAACCACGATAACATTCAGGTATGTGGTTTTACCGTACTGATTACTATGAGTAGTCAACCACGATAACATTCAGGTATGTGGTTTTACCGTACTGATTAATATGAGTAGTCAACCACGATAACATTCAGGTATGTGGTTTTACCGTACTGATTAATAAACCACACCAACATAAAGGCTGGGATTCGATGTCCACCGTAAATAGGACGTCGTTGTTGATGCTGATGATGACTGTAATAATGACGATAACGTAAGTGATTTTTGAATATGCATATGCATATGAAACTAGAGCTATAGGACGTGGTATCTCGACTGTCCTCTAGCCGTAGTCTGCTTATACCACGTGGTCTACTTATACCACGTGGTCTACTTACAACACGTTGTCTTCTTAAACCACATGATGTAAGTAGACCACTGTAATAGGACACTCGAGCTACTCTCGTAGAAACGCAGCTTAGTTTCACGTCACGGGCTACTGGTTCCGTTTGGCAACAAGAGCTATCTTACATGTGTCTTTTACAAACAGAACAACACACGCAGTGCTTTTTGATACGTCGATTGTAAAACGATGACCATATTTCGTTCCTGTCATTTTTTATAACATGTGTTGCTATTTTCAAATGTACGAGCCAAACAAACGTTAATTGGATAATTCAATACACACACAGATACTATTTCAATCCATCACAGCGTAATGTCTTTTATGTCCAGTTCATCTGAAACCCTCTTTAAATGTAGGAGAGAAGACAAATCTAAAGGTATAAAGGGAAGCGCGTCAGAGGGTTACTTACTCTCGATTCACTAATATCAAAACCTATATTAGCTCGGCCATTTACCTTTCGACCGACCGTTCAAAATAGCGCCAAATTCCCTCAATCAAAATTGCGCACCCTTTTCTCTTTGGCATTTAACTGCTCCATTCAAATTCCATAGCACCACCACCACCCCCACCCGCCTGCTACCGTTTTGATCGGGCTGCTGGTGCTCCCTTGCACCTGCCAGTGCAGGCGGTCCCTCCTCTCCCCTCCCCCCACCTTTCCTGTCATGGACGGAGGAGCCGGCCAAGGCCGGCTCTTGTGCCCACGACAGGCGTGCGCTACAACAGCTTGTTCTGAATGTGCACGTAAAACCCTATGACATGACATGACATGGGTTACTTAGTACTATTTTTGTAAGATCTATAGTGACTTCATATTTGTTTCTAATATTCACCAAGATCATTTATTTTAATGTTACACTTCAATAAAGTGAATGTTTCCATTAAAACTCTACCATCACAGGGTCTGCGTAATCTGCAATTGTTTTTTTGTGAACACTGTTTCGTTGATAAATACTTGTATATTCGATTTGTCACATATTTCGGCTGAATCAAACATGTACACCTAAAACTTTAGTGCATTACCAGTAATTATCAACTAGGGGGTGGGTAAAGGCTTAGCCAATATAATTGTAAATAACTTGGTGTAATTCGCATTATTAAAAGTTAGTGTTGCAGACAAAAAGTCGGTAGAGTCGGATAACAAAAGAATTGAAAAACTGGTTATTGTTAGAACGGGAAGAAAAGGATGGGTCTCCAACGAGAATAAAAGGTAATGATATCGTGGCTGGAAGGTCTGTGCCTCACATCCATCCCAAACAATCATTTCCAGAGAAGACCCTACACTGTTTGTTTGGCACCAACGGTAGTAAAACAAGAGCCGTTTCAAACTCCAAAGCAGTTATCGCGTAAAATTACACTACAACGTTAACCTAGAAACGTCCGACGTGAAAAACGAAAGAAAAAACCCATCCACACATCTAGAAAAGTGCTAAACATCATTGCATGAGTCAGGCACACGTCTGGAAAGAGAGTTACCCTAGACGCGTGCTTACCAGCCAAAAGAAATTCAACAATCCATGACATGTTAAAGAAAAAACTGTATTCATGGTAAATAGGAAAGGTTCCGCGCACCGTTTTGGAATGTAGGGGCATTCCGTTTGAACTGTCAGCTGAATATAAGGAAGAAATGATCCGTGAAATGAGGACACGAAATGCTACAACAAAAGTCATTTATAATTTTACTGCGTTACGCAGAGTGATTATAGCTAAGCTTCTATTTAAAGTGACAATGAGTTCGCGAAAATATGATCTAGTTCATGCTATTTTTTACAAGGCCTAGAACTACCTTCAGCTGAAACAAAGCCATTTCAGTGTTCATATGACGTGTATATTTGTTTTACAAGGTTGCCAACTGTTTTTGGTACTGTTGCCAGTATAACAAAAAGATAATACTACATGAGTGGCCGTTAGATACCATTTATCTTGCAACGAGTTTTTTCAAAACGTGTCTAACAAGCGAAAGTGGGATACCCTTTTTAAACGAGTTGTAAGATATATGTTATGTAACCAACACAGATGTAGCATTCTATTTCTTAGATGTCATGAAAAAAGCGTTTTAAAATAAATTTAAACGTCGTTTTCAACTAAAACCTATTTACGGCCCTGGCGCTTGTAGTTGGTTAATTTATGCGGCACAGACAGATTAATTTCAGGTTAACTTAGACGTCATAGAGTGGTCGTTTTCGATCGTGCTTTTTTATTGGGTCATATGGTATTTGCGACCAGGGCCCATTCCACGATCACCTTAAGTGTATACGGTATAAATTCGCTTACGGTGATCCTAGCGCTAAGATCGCTTCGTGAAACGGAGCCCAGGTCATCACCTAGGAGCAGTCACTCGTAGGTATTTATATTGTTATCACGCGTATATGTGTTACCAGTATGTGTTATAAAAACTAACTAATGATGCTGTCACCAAAGGGTGTGTAAGAAACTATATTCTTTAATACAATAGATCTATGTGGTTCTTTATAGCCATTAATTTCATTTAACATTGTTTTATTCCATTATAATATTACAAACATAGCAACAACTTTTAAAATTATGTTTATTAAGCACCTCACCCATTATAATAATTATAATCATAGATGATATTTACCATAGGTTGTTAAAACATTTTTAAACACGTTCGTACACTTTTCAATTTAATGAACGCACAAACTTATTTGACAGATATCAACAGTAAGTGAATATTTCCAGGGCCAGTGCTTATAAAACTTTTAGAGTCCAGACTCAATCTCTAATGATGTCACACACATACAATATGTGTGGCGTTGTCATGACATAAGTGTCTCAGACTCTATTAGTCTCGAGTCTAGACTCTAAACGTTTTATAAGCACCAGGCCAGGCCAGGTGACATAGAAAGTTTGTTTTGTTTAACGACACCACTACTCACTAGAGCAAATTTATTAATCATAGGCTATTGAATGTCAAACATTTCGTAATTTATTAATCATCGGCTATTGAATGTCAAACATTTCGTAATTTATTAATCATAGGCTATTGAATGTCAAACATTTCGTAATTTATTAATCATCGGCTATTGAATGTCAAACGTTTCGTAATTTATTAATCATAGGCTATAGAATGTCAAACATTTCGTAATTTATTAATCATAGGCTATTGAATGTCAAACATTTCGTAATTTTGACACAATCTTAGAGAGGAAACACGCTACATTTTTCCACTAGTAGTGAGGGATCTTTTATATGGACCATCCCACAGACAGGATAGCACATACCTACGGCCTTTGATACACCAGTCGTTGTACACTGGCTGGAACGAGAAATAGCCCAATGGGCCAACCGACGGGGATCAATCCCAAACCGATTGCGCATTAAACGAGCCCTTTACCACTGGGCTACGTCCCGCCCCTCGAGGTGACAAATGCAATACGACCATCACAGCCCACCTAACAATTTCATAACTTGTAGTCTTATCCCTGGTACTGGGACATCTGTATCTGAGGATAATAATGTCTATTGATTAATATGGAAAGAATACAACACAGTATTGAGGCTACAGGATTCTTTATACTAGTACAGAATGTAAATAACCCTTTAGTCTCAGTGTTGTATTATCTCCATATTAATCAACCAGGCCTGGTGCTTATAAACATGTTTAGAGTCTAGATTCAAGAAGACTCTAATAGAATCTGAGACGTGAACGTCATGGCAACGCCATACAAATTATATGCATGTGACCTCATTGGAGGTTGAATCTGGACTCTGTAAATGTTCTAAGCATGGGCCCAGGTTACTATTTAAAGCGCAAACAACACAGACAAACTGTATTTACATGTCTATATCCTACTATGACGGGTGTATACTGGCCATTTCATCTGAATTTAGTTCTGTCCTTATATCCAACTAAGGTTCAAGCATGCTGTCCTGGATACACATATAAACTATTAGCGTTCTGTGTCTAGAACAGTGGTTTAATGTTTAGTTGTTAGACGTTAGTGAGAGACAAGTCGGTATAGTGGCCTTACACCTACCCACTGAGTCGTTAAAACACGCTCTATGTAGAAGGCGGTACAGAGATATGAACCCAGTATCTACCATTGGCGTATTGGCGTATTGGCGCATTGGCGTAGCGTGGGCGGGGCCACCGGGACAGTTGGCTTGGATGCAAAATCCTGGACTGGTGGAAGGGACTCGGGGAGTGTTAACGGTCCACTGTTTAGGGGGCGCAATACTTGCCTTGCCCCGGGCGCTGGCAACCCACGCTACGCCACTGGCCTTAAGTCCGATGTTTGTTTTATCTCTGACTCAGATTTAATGCTACAATAACTTTATGTTAGTTACCTAATTAAAAAAACACAATTGTTTTGTTTAACGACACCACTGGAACACATTGATTAATTAATCATCGGCTATTGAATGTCAAACATTTGGTAAATCTGACATATAGTCATCAGAGGAAACCCGCTATATTTTTTCTAATGCAGAAAGGGATCTTTTATATCCCACAGACAGGAAAGCATATACTACGGCCCGTGTCCAGTTGTGGTGCACTAGTTGGAAAGAGAAAAAACGCAGTCAGCTGAATGAATATACCAGTGAGGTGGCTCGATCCTGCGACGCAAGCACCTCAAGCGAGCACTCAACCGACTGAGCTAAATCGCGCCCCTTATCTAATTAGTAAAGGAAGGAAATGTTTTATTTAACGACGCACTCAACACATTTTATTTACGGTTATATGGCGTCGAACATATGGTTAAGGAGCACACAGATATTGAGAGAGGTAACCCGCTGTTGCCACTTCATGGGCTACTCTTTTCGATTAGCATAATTAGTGATCCTCATAAGTTTAAAAGGGTATATTTAAACAAGCACCTCTGTTTTTTCTAATTACAATAACTTGGTTTAGTGGTTTCACGGAACATTATGTAAGCCCCTATGTCATTAATATGCATTACACTTCCTGTTCTGCACATACATCGTAGCCAAGAGCTGAACTGATGACCAGGAAGTACGTGCTTTAACTGACAGTCGACATACGACTACTGGAATGAATGAATGTTTAATCACCTTTATTGTTAATCATCGGCTATTGGATATCAAATATTTAGTAACTTTGACATGTAGTCTTAAAGAGGATTTCCGCTATATTTTTCCATTAGTAGCAAGGGATATGTTATATGCACCAGCCCAAGACAAGTTAGCACGTATCACTGCCTGTGATGTACCAGTTTTGGTGCACTGGTTGGAACGAAAATATATCTGTTGTGGATCGTTTCCATACGGACCGCTCATCTGGCGAGTGCTTTACCACTGGGCTACATCCCGGTATAAGAACAATATTATCTATATTCAAATAAGAGAAATTTGTAAAACGCAACGTAATTAGCTATGAAAAAAATACAAATACGTTAAGTAGATGAAGTTTAAAAGTTTAAATTTAATTAAGTGTATATGGTTAGACGTGTACATTCTGGACTAAAATGAAAATTAAGACAACAACATTAAATTTCTAACTTTAAGGAAAATATATCTTAGAGGCTGTGGTCATTAAGTGCTTTCCAAAAAAGAGGGTTTGCCATATTTATTGCGCTTGCACTATTCTGAATACACTGCCACCCGCTGCGCCCATTACGCCTCGTGTCACACGTTAGACACAATCCCTGTTGTTTCAACACCTAGATGTTCGCCTTCAGATGAATAGTCGACTGGTACACGTTCCCCATCCCTCGGCTTAACTCGGCCAATTTAGTTCTTTATCTGCGAGCAGCTCCGATAACGGACCGGGCTATCTCCGATAATGAGAACCCATATACCCCTGATGCTAGACCATACACTTCATGTTGCAAGTTATTTATCGTGTTCGATCCGGATGACCCCCGTAATTGCGATCGTACATTATTCGCACACCGATCAGTTTACCTTAACGTGTAGAAGTGTAGAAGGGCGAGCAGCTGCAATGTGTCAGTGGCCAAATTGGGCTTAACCCTCACAGGGAACTTACAGTGTGGTGGACACACCTTATGATCTGTCCGAGCAGAAAATACCACATGGTGCCATGTGTAACACAGTACGGTATGATGGGCAGTGATAGACATAGGCAGGGTGTTTTAACTGTCCATAATTGAACAAAAAGATAGGGTACCTTTCTTTACAATGATTAAATGTTTAAAATAGTGTGTGATCTCCCAAATCTGCATTGCATACTATAGCTCGAGTCATGTCTAGCCCTCCTCTTATTGATATATTAACAATAACGGCAGGGATAGAGGTGACTCGAGCTATGCATACTTGTACTACTAGTTGATCACTGGTCATGTACATCGTGAACTCTACTTGCCAGTCAATATTTTCACTTTTCCAAATATGTTGTGAAGAAGAAAGTTCCACAAAGAATAAAACTGGTTATGATTTAAAGGAACATACCATATGTATTGTTTGTTTTCAAATTTCTGTTCCTGAGTTTGCTGCATTGTAAGATGTTTTCGACTAATAAAATATTTCAATTTTCGTCGATTAAACTTACATATTAAAGGGACATTCCTGAGTTTGCTGCAATTTTTAAGATGTTATCGACTAACAGAAACGTTTTAACGATTGTAATTACATATCAAATATATTTTTCAGCATAAAATATTAGATGCTATATATTAAATGTGTTTCCGATCGTTCTAATATTTGTACTAGGTTAAATTTCATTTTATTTCGTAAAATATTGTTTTTTCATACGTACGAAATTATTTGAAGACGAAATCCAGTTTGGGCTTCTTAGAAATATTAAGAAGACCAGAAACACATTGAATATACAGACACTGATATTCTAAACAAGAACATGTAAGTTTATTCGTAAAAATATTTTATTAGTCGGAAACATCTTACAATGGAGCAAACTCAGGAATGTCCCTTTAACATATGTTCTTGTATAGAATATCAGTGTCCGTATATTCAATGTGTTTCTGGTCGTCTTAATATTTGTAAGAAGCCCAATTAATAATTTCGTACGTATGAAAAAAATATATTTTAGGAAATAAAATGAAATTTAATCTAGTACAAATATTAGAACGACCAGAAACACGTTTAATATAGAGCCACTAATATTGCATGCCTAAAAATATATTTGATATGTAATTACAATCGTTAACAAGTCTCTGTTAGTCGATAACGTCTTCAAAAAATGCAGCAAACTCAGGAATGTCCCTTTAAGTTGGGAAAGTAGTTAAATATCTTCAGATTAAATATCTTCTTCATCTGTTAAATATCTTTCTCATATTAAATATCTTCTTCTTGTGTTCATCTGAAAAGTATTATTCCGAATAAATTCCATAAATATATGACCATTACTGCATGCTATTGTTCTATATACTGTAAAATGGGTTAATGAGTTTAACCGGAATAGGATGAACACTGAAAATTGCCTACGGTAGGGACGTACAAAAATAAAATAAAATGAAATAGAATAAAAGGTAAACAATAAAAATTATCAAATTATGAAACTGTTGACAATATCATGCTACAGGCTTTTTTAAAAAATCCAAAAAAGAAAAGAAGCATATTGTTAAGCCTATTGGTATGCTACGTTCGAGCAAAAAATGACCACTCATGATACCAAAGTGATCATTTTCTTTTCTTTGGGACTACATAATTGGTCACTTTTGTGATTTTAGATGGGGAAAGTCTACTTAATCAAGGGTTTTCCAGAATTACTTACAGTAATAAAGCAGACGGCTGATCGATTACGATTAGAGGGGTGTCCGTACTACGGTTAACACACAATACCCTGTGATCTTAATAAAAGAGGCACGTCTTTTTAGTGTGTCTAGACACAGTGTCTGGTGACCGTCTAAATATACACCTGCCAATTAGGAACCACAGGTACGGGCCACGGAAAGAAAATACCAATTAACTAAGAAAACACTCCGATTATTATTTCAGTATGTGGGTCTGTTCTGTTAATTTATGTACAAACCATAATACAATTATTTCAACACTGACAATGGTGGTTTATTTTGTATTAAACATAAATATTTAATTGTTGCTGGCTTACTGGGATGACTATTATTACAGAATATTGCGATGCATCCGCAAAAATCAGGTATCTTTTGTTTCTTCAGTTCAAAGACTGATTCCTGACGTGACACGTTAGGTATTATGTAACCACCAGCTCGCCAGAGGGCGTATTCACTGGGATGATACAAAATGGCTGCGCCCGTTATATATAATAGCCGTCACATTTAAACGTTTTATTAATTAACTATACGATTATACTTGTTGATATTAAGCAATAATGTGTATTATATATCGTTGGAATGCATATCAGGTCAAATGCCTTGATTGTCCCTTTAAGCGCATAAATAAATAAATTAATGACGTACAGGAGAAAATATAATTTCTACCCAAAATGTCATAGCTGCTGTTAAAGAATTTAGGTGCCTCAAGACAAAACGTCTGTTCCAACTGGAACATATTGTGCAGTATAGTCGGGACATTTTGGGCTACTTCAGACGTCCTAGCAGAACGGGATGGCGAAACTTGAGTAGCGCCGGATTTAGAATTGGCTCCACACAAAACATGCAGATCATATAAGAGGGAAAACGCAATCTTATAGTCCTATTTGTGGAATACTGGCTACCCCTTCGCTTCCAGTTTAGACATATAAATTACACGATGCTGACATTGTTTTTCGGCAGAATCATTTTCGCTGATGATGCAGCAAACGGTTTAATCTGACAGTGTTTATGGCCAACTGTCCTTCTAGGATAACCACGTCTCGTAAAGAAAACTAAATGTTCAATTAAGGGGTTCATCTTTCTGTAGAACGTTTAAACACTGACAAAGATACCGACACCCACTTGATTTAACCAACATGTTTTTATAAGACACTTAAATTTAAAGGAACTAAATATTTTTCGTTTTCAGAGAAAAATAAGTATTTAGCATTTGTTTCTGGTGTAATATCGTATCAACTTTCATTGTTCTAAGCGAGACCATCACATAATGGGTTGATTTACTGCAATACGTTTGTACAAGTTTGAGTTAGTAATTGGGTGTGTTCCTGTCAGACAAAGCTAATTTATGCGCCTACCGCTCAATTCACGTGTATTTACATAATTTATTGGAAATTTGAAGCTAGTTTCTGTCTTTTATTGTGATGTGTGAGTTTTTGGCACTTAAAGGAATTAAGGACTTAATGTGTAGTAAGATGCAATAAAATTGTAAAAACAATCATTTCTATAAGTGTTGGTGATGAATAGTTTTTCGTTTGTATCGTAAACAATTCTGGGAACAGAATGTAGTGCACTTAGTGCGTAGTTTTTATAGCTGAAATAAAACATTACTAGATATTATACTGTTTAGACTGTCCGTTTCCGTACATTCCAAGTGTTTCTGTTCATCCTGGTATTTCGAATACCACGAAATGCAATTTAAAAACTATATTTTTAAAAATTCACGTTCTTCTGAGAATTAACGGTTATGGAGACGAGCTCTAGTCTACTTTTAAAGATATTTCCCCGTCTGATCGTCACAGACTTTCATTTCATTCTATTGTAACTTTAACCAAATGTGTTACAGATTCACAGATTAACCAAACTTAGTGCCCAGTTTCTCGGGTTGAAATTAGGGTCCGCGAAAAGTAGGGGAACCTGAAATATTAATGCTAATATCAACTATTAGACCGAACATAAGTTTTGACCACAGACATCCTAGTAAAGAACGTCCAGGTCTGTTCATCAACACACCGAAACACATTCCATAGTTTGCACGTGCATCACGCATTTGCCCTGTACACGTGCGTGGGGTGTCATTCTCGATTTTGACAATTTCCAGGAAGGTCCATTAATCACTGTGGAACATTATTTCTGTCAATCGTTTTCATTCTGTTGATCATACAGTTGTTAATGCTATGTTTTTAGTCATTTTTATTGTTTGAATTTGCGATTTACTGATAAAAAAGGTCAACTTTCAAATTTCATTTTTGACCTCAATCGTCCTTCAAGATCTTTGGTGGTCTTAAAACCTACTGTAATACTGAACTACCGGTTGTAATGTTTGCCTAATTAATTCACTATTATCATATAACCATTCCCCACAATTAATATACCTTACAATTTTGGCAATTGTAAATTCTTATTAGAGTTCCCCTACTTTTTTGAAGAGTATATATATTATAAACGTTCCGCCTGAGGTGTGAATCGTCGCAGGATTCGCGCACATACACACACATGATTATTAACAACAACAGTTACATACATTTTTACAACTTTTTTTGTTTGTTTTGGTTTCTGCTGCAGAGCTCCGTCGTGACTTTCTTTTTAACACGAAGTTCCACAATTGCCATATGTTTCCTGGTAAACACTGCGTGAATATGTCGCTAAACAACGATTCCGTTCCTCGCGTTACGTCCGAACAACATTCCGCTAGTACAGTGAGGGTAAGAGGCAGGATAATGCGACACAATATACACGTAGATGGAAATTCCACAGACATATCCCATTTTTTAGTTTGTCATATCATTTTTCGTTCTGCAGCCATTTCAGTGACATGTTCTTACATATGCTCGCCTATTGTGTTCTCTTGCTTTTAGTAACAGACAAAACACAAATACCATTACAGGTAGTACTAAACCAAATAACTTCCGGCTGGGTCAAAGTTCGAGGTGCACCTAACTTTTGATAGAGAAGTGAACACCACAAGTCCTGTGATTGGTTATAAATGTGAGTGTGTTGGTTGTGAAATATAATAGTTTCATCTGGGTAAAAAAAAATTGCAATTTTATTTCATCTAGTACCAATGTGTCAAGTAGCCTTGTGCTTGAAACATGTATGGGGTACCTGTAAAAAAAAGTACTCGAATTTTGTGCGAAACTAGGGTAGTCATAGACGCTACCCGTTATCTCAGAAACGAGCAGCTTGACCCCCATTTTTTTCCGATTCACTTTAAGTGTAAGGGGTGGTAGTATTTATATCCGTGGCGTTTATGTCGGTTGATACGTTGCAGATAGGAGTTTTAGCCACATATGTTACTATTGTCGTCTATGGGATTTGATTTGGTAGTATACACCCTATAATAACGTAAAATCTGTTTAGACAAGCTGCCAAAAGCAACTTAGAGGTTTGCCAATTCCATGTCTCAGGTAGATAGAAAGGTACTGTCGTTGATATCAATCCGCGTTGTTGCATTTTCCTTTGGGTGATCTTTTTGGTGCTCCTTGTAATTTGAATTTGAAATTTGAACCTTAAAGGGACATTCCTGAGTTTGCTGTGTTGTAAGATGTTTCTGACTAATAAAATATTTCTACGATTAAACTTACATATTAAATATATTTTCTTGTTTAGAATATCAGTGTCTATATATTCAATGTGTTTTTGGTCGTCTTAATATTTGTAAAAAAATATTATAGGAAATAAAATGAAATTTAACCTAGTACAAATATTACAACGATTAGAAAAAATGTTTAATATTTTATGCCGAAAAATATAGTTGATATTTAATTACAATCGATAAAAAGTCTCTGTTAGTCGATAACATTAAACATTGCACCAAACTCAGGAATGCTCCTTTAGTTATATACTCTTCAAAAGAAGAAACGCAAAACCACATTGTCGTAACATTTGGAGAATTGATTTAATTATTGAATGGTGAGTCCGATAATTACCAAATGTTGCAGGATTGTTCACAATTCACTCTAGTCCATTGTGAGTAAGTGATAGGACACACCACCAAGGTCAAGGTCATCTGGAGTCAATACCAGGTGTGGCCTCCGCGTGTGTTGACAACTGCCTGGCACCGCCTGCCCATTGAAGCAACCAGAGTACGGATGACGTCCCGGGGGATGGTGGCCCACTCGGCCTGCAAGGCTGCTGCCAGCTCGGGCAGGGTCTGGGGCTGTGGTTGTCGCTGTCGGAGGCGTCGGTCCAACTCGTCCCATAGATGCTCAATTGGGTTCAAATCCGGTGATATCGATGGCCAAGGAAGGACATTAATGTTGTTGTTCTGTAGGAAAGCCTTTGTGAGACGTGCTGTGTGAGGCATGGCGTTGTCATGTTGGAACACTGCGTTGGCGTTGGCCATAACTGGAACGATGTGTGGCCGGAGGATCTGGTCAATGTAGCCCTGTGCATTCAGGTTGCCCTGCACGTGGACCAGGTCAGTTCTGCCAGTGTGTGAGATGGCTGCCCACACCATGACACTACCCCCGACGAATCTGTCCACTTCCTGCACGCAGTTTGCCGCATAACGTTCACCACGACGCCTATACACGCGACATCTTCCATCATGACGTTGGAGCAGAAATCGGGACTCGTCACTGAACCACACCTGTCTCCATCGCAGTTGAGGCCATTGTCGATGAATCTGGCACCACTGCAGTCGGAGTCGACGGTGTTGTGGTGTTAAGATGACACCTCGAACTGGACGTCTGGCACGAATTCCTACCTCACGTAGGCGGTTCCGTACGGTCTGGTCGGATATCCTGCGCAAACCTGGTATTGCTGCGGCTGTGGAGGTGGCAGTAGTCAATCGTTCCCGAAGGTGGCGTACCCGGATGTAGCAGTCCTGCCCGGGGGTAGTGACCCGTGGTCGACCGGATCTAGGGAGGTCACGTGTTGATCCATGTTGCTGGTAACGGTCCCACAGTCTGGAGATGGTGTTTGGGGACACATGGAATGCCCTGGCAACGGCCGTTCTGGATTCGCCTGCGTCTAGTCGGCCGATGGCATTGTTTCTCTGCGGTTCACTGAGACGTGGCATGTCCTGGATTGTCAACTGTCGGCCAGATACAGAGGCCAGGCAAGCGAACACCCTGCACTTTTATACTGTCGGTGTTCATGTTGCACGTGCAGACAACGCACGTGCAGTGGTGACATGGTTTGCACGTGGCTGCGTTTTTACGAATATTCACATTTTGGAACTTTATTGTACAGTAGCTGCGTTTTATCGAATGTAACCGTGGGAATGTGTTTGGGACATGCAATGACCTTATATTCACAAAGCATGAACCGGTAGGAAACATAAAATCGGAGTTATAACCCATTTGTACCCTTTTGCGTTTCTTTTTTTGAAGAGTATATATATAATCAGCACGATAATAATTACAAATAAAAATAAATAAAGTTTGTTCTGAGGTGTACTCAGACCAATGTTTGGTTTTCAGATCACTGTTTGGTTTTACTGTTTTACCGCACTGTTAAAATGTATAGTTTGTTTTGTTTAACAACACCACTAGAGCACATTGGTGTATTAATCATCAGCTATTGGATGTCAGATATTTCATAATTCTGACGTATAGTTTCCATTAGTAGCAATTCACCATTCCACAGACAGGATAGCAAGTACCACGACCTTTGATAAACCAGTCGTGGTGCACTGGTTGGAACGAGAAATGGCCCAATGGGTCTTTAAAGTTGACTTCAGGTTTCTCAACAAAAAGGTTAGCCATCTGGAGTTTGAAATATTAACACTCTTTTATTTCGAGCGACCAGAAAATGGAGCAACTATTATTCACCGGTCTCGGTGGTGTCGTGGCTGAGCCATTGAACATAAGATTGGTAGGTACAGAGTTCGCAGCCCGGTAGCGGCTCCCACCCACAACGAGTTTTAACGACTCGATAGGTAGACCACTACACCCTCTTCTCTCTCACTAGCGACTAACCACTAAGAACTAACCTACTGTCCTGGACAGACAGCCCAGATAGCTGAGGTGTGTGCCCAGGATAGCCTGCTTGAACCTTAATTGGATATAAGCAGGAAAATAAGTTGAAATGAAATAAACTCTTATTCAATCTCATTAGACGGGCATCACACTACATGGTATTTACAGGAATCAACCCCGTTTTGACAGCATAATTATGAGAGTTGCACCCTCTGTAAATACTTTATAACCTAACAGCTCTGATTCTATCAAAACATTAATTAAAACACAGGCTTGTTAATATTACGTTTGGACAATCAGCATTCGTTACCGGTACTTAGTAATTTTATGTTAATAAGCGGAAAACAAAAAACGTTTAGGACTAGAAAAACAAAATCAACCAAAAAATAATATATTAAACATAGATATCAAATAACTAAAACAGAGACGTACCTATGCATGTACGTCATCCAGTCCCTAATGGCTGCATCCTGTCTATACTGAATGAAAATTTTTCTTTTTAATAATACGTTATTACATGATATGGTTTTGGCACGTTTCATACGGCAGAAAGAGTATTATAATTATGGCTGCAATATGGTTAAAACAGTTTAGTATATTTAAAAAAAAAAAAAAAACCTGCATGTGACATTTTCACAGATTTATTAAAAATGACAAGTAACATCAAATGGTTTTTATTAATTCTAGCATTATGAAACAGATCTCCTTTTTGTACTTAGCTATATTTATCTTCAGATTGGTGATACGTATATTGTTCTAGGATAATCCCCGATGCTGACATTTCAGACCCTTTATTGTCGACTCCAATATGTCATAGACTTCAAACGAAAGTTCCGTTTTTAAATCGACCATTAGATACCTTAATATGGAAATATCTTGCAATATACGCTAACGACATTTCCATAATGAATTGCTCCTCAGAATAGCCGGAGCACGCCTATGCAGTGACTTCTAACGGGAGTTATTACTGCCAGTGATGGCAGTGCTAGACACAGAAACCTTCATAAGAGGTTAGACTAGTTGATCTCAAAGAATACATGCCGTAATAAATCCTGTCATCTTTTCCGCCACAAATAAGTATTATCTGACGTCATACCGTACGTGGTATTTGATGGCTGAAGCAGCCATGATGGCGTGGCGATGGAGATATAGAAATACATTGTGTTTTCTCCCAGGTATCACCAAACAAGAACCTATTATATATACTAGTAACACCATGTCAAACAAACAAGTCCGGGAGGGGCATTGCTTAGGGGCGGCTCAGGGATTTTCTAGGGGGGGGGGGGGGGTATTTAGTGTCACAATTACCAAATGTTTGACATCCAATAACTGATGGTTAATTAATCAGTATGTTTTAGTGGTGTTCTCACTTTGTGTGGGGTTTTTTTAAATTGTTACTAAAAAAAACTGGCGTAGTAAATATATTATTGTAGTGCTGAATTTCAACTAAACGACAGTATTAACAGATATATAGAAATACCAAAATGCATGCGTTTAACTGTGGCTCTTTGATCTCAAAGAATACACGATGTGTAGTGGTCTTACACCTACCCATAAGTAATTAAACCCACTATGGATGGGAGCCGGTAGCGGGCTGCGAACCCTGTACCTACCAGCCTTATGTCCGATGGCTTAACCACAACACCACCAAGGACGGTAGACAAGTCAGCACATATCACGATGTTTTATATACCAATCGCCGCGCCGTGGTATGGGTGGCAAAGAGTTCATTTATATAAACGTTGTACACGTACACGATTTCCGTCACTAATAGATTTTATTTTATTTTGGGAGATCCATAATTATTATTATTATTAACATTAGTAGTATTACAACTCCTGATTATTATTTTCACGGAACTCTATCCAATTGCAGTGTTTCTAATTTGCTGTGTGGTGCTTAATACTCATAGATAATAACATAATATTCCAAATGAACTACTAAGAAAACTAAGTTAATTTGACGAGGTAGAACATTACAATAATTTTACATTATTATGAAGTCGATACATTATGGACTTCCCTAATAGACGCATAGCAACGACATTCTTTAAGGGGGTGGGGGGGGGGGGGGGGTGAGCACAAGCCAGATTTTAATCTTTATGTATACAGAGTAGGACCGTACCTTGTCATTCACGAGTGGGGATGCCCACACCCCATTACTACCCCCTCGCGCTCTGTATAATATAGACTTTTATTTTATTCTATTGGACTCTTGAATACTATTGTTCTTTCAGTAAAATTAGCTTTAATTTAAAAGGTGTGTTTTGCTTAACGACACCACTAGAGCACACTGATTTATTCATCTTCGACTATTGAATGTCAAACGTTTGGTAATTATGACACAGAGTCTTAGAGAGGAAACCCGCCACATTTCCACATTTATCCATTAGCAGCAAAGGATTTTTTTTATACGCATCATCCTACAGACAGGACAACACATACCACAACCTTTGATATACCAGTCGTGATGCATTGGCTAAGAGCGATAAATAGCCCAATGGGCCCACCGACGGGGATCGATCCTAGAGCGACCGTGCATCACGCGAGCTACGTCCCGCCCCTAATTAGCTTTAAGTGACGTTGTATTTATTACACATCCTTGGTATTTTCATTTTTATTCACTATTGAAACACACGAAAGCAAGAAACGGGCTCTGTTTCGTTATTTTAACCGGCCTCGGTGGCGTCGTGGTTAGGCCATCGGTCTACAGGCTGGTAGGTACTGGGTTCGGATCCCAGTCGAGGCATGGGATTTCTAATCCAGATACCGACTCCAAACCGTGAGTGAGTGCTCCGCAAGACTCAATGGGTAGGTGTATACCACTTGCACCGACCAGTGATCCATAACTGGTTCAACAAAGGCCATGGTTTGTGCTATCCTGCCTGTGGGAAGCGCAAATAAAAGATCCCTTGCTGCTAATCCGAAGAGTAGACCATGCAGTGGCGACAGCGGGTTTCCTCGCAAAATCTGTGTGGTCCTTAACCATATGTCTGACGCCATATAACCGTAAATAAAATGTGTTGAGTGCGTCATTAAATAAAACATTTGTTTCTTTCTTTTTCTGTTACGTTATTTTAGAAACGGTGATAAATTGACTTTACTAGTATGTATCTAAGTAAACATCAAAGAGGTGCTTATTACTGGACTAAGTTTAAAACGTAATAAAACATTGAAACCTGGTACATTACTGTAAAAAGAACCTAAAAACATCTCCCCCCCCCCCCCCCGCAAAAAACAAAAACAAAAAAAAACCCAACCCCACTCCACAAAAAAACCCATACCATCCCCCCCCCCCCCCCCCCCCCCCAAAAAAAAAAAAAAAGTAGAAGAAAGAAATCAGCAACAACAAAGAAAGAAAATAACCTTTTCAACACATAGAGATTAATATTAGTTTTTTTCATATACAGACCAGAAAGAAGCCATATTTACGCTTTACCGATTGTACAATAGCCGGCACATTTTTATCGTTGTATTAATTAAACATACCAATGTACTTGTTGATATTAAGCAACAATGTACATTAAATATCACAGAATATCACCAGGCCAAATGACCCACTTAAACGCTTTCTTTTTTTGCTTTTTTTTAATGGCCTCGGTGGCGTCGTGGCAGGCCATCGGTCTACAAGCTGGTAGGTACTGGGTTCGGATCTCAGTCGAGGCATGGGATTTTTAATTCAGATACCGACTCCAAACCGTGAGTGAGTGCTCCGCAAGACTCAATGGGTAGGTGTATACCACTTGCACCGACCAGTGATCCATAACTGGTTCAACAAAGGCCATGGTTTGTGCTATCCTGCCTGTGGGAAGCGCAAATAAAAGATCCCTTGCTACTAATCCGAAGAGTAGACCATGCAGTGGCGACAGCGGGTTTCCTCGCAAAATCTGTGTGGTCCTTAACCATATGTTTGACGCCATATAACCGTAAATAAAATGTCTTGAGTGCGTCGTTAAATAAAACATTTTTTTAAACGCTTTTTTAAAAAACGTCGTATTCCTGTATGCCCTGCTAATAGGATTTTACGCAGATGACGAGATACTGACCACATTACGTAAACAACAGCAAAGAAACATGGCATATAGGAATAACCACACACACACACACACACACACACACACACACACACACAGTGACCCTACGATGGACATAGCCTAAGCATGCATTTCGATTGTAACAACCTCATCTCGCCATTTCTAAAGAAGAACCATGTCAGTATGTCTGACTATGCGTCATACCAACAGGTAATCAAACCCCTGGCAGGAACATCTTTCACAAAATAAACATCTGTCATAATCGGTTTGCCCTGTTCTCGTGAACACTGGGTTACAGGGTACATCACACTTGCCGGTACACGTAGTGTAGCACTGATGTTCAAGTGCATTCTGTCAGTGACACGGTTCACCGTTAAAGAGCTGTAGCCCAGGTGCAGAGAGACGGGGCTTCTAGACGTTTTACAAAATCCACTAGCCATGGGATCAGTGATTTTAAAAATTTACTAGCCATGATTAAAAATTCACTAGCCCTACTTCACTTGATACAACTATAGTAATAGTAAAATCGGATATGTTACCTAAAGATGGAGATAGAGATTAAAAACACTAAGATTGGGGGGGGGGGGGGGGGGGGGGGGGGGGGCAGGATATTCATATTTACAAAAGACTTCAATGCAGCATTTGACAACTTTGTTTTCACTAGCCGTCAGGCATGGCAATAATAGTTATTTACTAGCCCAACATTAAATATCACTAGCCATGGGAGTGGGGCTACCATAATCTAGAAGCCCTGAGCGAGATCGCTTCAGGTACCATGGGTTGAAGGATCGATCGACCTCGGTAGACTCGGGCTGTGCGTGTGTGTGTTCGGTTCTGTGTGCGTGCGCGTGTTTGTGCGCGCGTTTGCGTGTGTGTGCGCGTCCGTATTTATTATTCCTAACCAGTGCTGAACAGGTGGTACATTAAGCAACAAAAGTGGAAATTATTTATTTAATGACACACTCAACACCCTTGTATTTACAGTTATTTGATGTTGGATATAGAAGAGAGAGAAGAAACACGCTACCGCCACTCCATGAGCTACTCTTTTCGATTAACAGCAAGGATCCTTTACGTGCACCATCCGACAGACAGGACAGTACATACCACGGTCTCTGTATTTGTTGGAACGAGAAATAAAATTCAATGGGCCCACCGACTGGAATAAATTCGAGATCGATCGCGCATCATGCGAGCGCTTTGCTACGAGGCTACGTCCTGCCGGCTAGCTGGTACATTAAATGCCATGGTATATACTGTCCTGTCAATGTCGTCTTGTTTTGCAGTAGGATTAACTTTGTGGCGGCAGCGGGATTTTCTCCCTCCCTCCCTCTCTCTCTCTCTCTCTCTCTCTCTCTCTCTCTCTCTCTCTCTCTCTCTCTCTCTCTCTCTCTCTCTCTCTCTCTCTCTCTCTCTCTCTCTCTCTCTCTCTCTCTCTCTCTCTCGATCAGCTGTCGAAATAATCACGTTAGACATCAAATAGTCGTACACGTAGTTCAGCATATGCTGAAGTGTCGTTCAACATTCCTTTCTTTTTTGTACGAGTTTTTGTAGAAGCTACATGTATTTGCACAATACAATCGTCTTGCATGAGTGTCGCAATAACTCCGAACTCATCATCGATTTTCGTTGCGATCACGCAACGCGTTGTGGTCGACTTGATGCGATTACAAGATATGATCTCTACCTCTAGGACTAATAATGTGTTGTGAGCTCATTACCACGCATAATCCCATGTTATTCACAGTTAGTACAAAATACAGGGTAAGAAAACACCTTCAGAAATAATAATTATATACAAATTTATCATTGAACGTCTCGCAACAGGCTGTTTGTATTATAAGGACTTCTCAAAGGTGAAACGAGGAATTATCGGAGAAAGTTAGCTATTCCAAGACGAACCATCCTACGTGGTGTTTCGGACAATAACTGGAAAGAAAAGCTAAGATATACCATTGTTATACTTACTGTTCTACCAAGTGTGATAGCAGGTGCATTTTAAGGAATTATTCACGGCGGGATTCGGTGGTGGGGGGGGGGGGGGGGGGGGGGTGGGGTAGGGGGGGGGTGGGTGGGTGGGTGGGGGGGTTGGGGGGGGGGATTAGACTGTGGCAAGCAAAAGTGTTCTAGGGGGATCGAGTCACGATTTTCCGGAACGAAATATTTCTTTAAAAATGAGAGGAGAAAATATGCTTGGAGCAGGGAGGTGTTTCGACCCCCCCCCCCCCCCCCCCCCCCCCAGCCCTCCGCACACGCACCTTGTTGTATCTAGCTCCGCCGAATTCTCCACCATTAAGACGTTTTATCCTGACAGCAAATGTTTATATGAAATCGTATAATTAAAACACGAAGTACCACGCAATTATCCCCCTAATTCCAACTACTCATTACAAATAATCCTACAAATAATCCCCACAAGGTGTTTGTCTTTCTACTGTTAGCCAGCTATTGATGTGTCACACTTACATAAAACCTCCAAACAGATAATTAGAAAACCAAATCACTGAACAATCTCATACGTAACTTAGCAATTATTGGCACTAGCTTGAACTGGCACCGATTCCTATTAGTACAGAACTCGAGTTGTTAGTCGAGATCTTAAGGTGTGTCGTAGCCTTTGCGGTATGTTGGTATAAACACTATTTATTATCGTCAAATACAAACTAAGAGGTCTTGGGATTGGCCAATATGCAAAAAACGCGTGTCTTAAAGCGGCTATGTCTGGAATAGTTTTATTATTTAAGCATTTAGAACATAAAATCCCATTACGTTTGGTGCATATAAGACGCCGCACTCCGAATTGGTTTCACTACACTGGCTTTTCCAAGTTAAAAATAAACCCACTATTTTGAAAATGGGACACTTTTGCCGGGCTCTCTCTGGGCTAAAAATAGTACGGTTCGGCTATTGTTGCATTACAAAAACCGAGCGGATTCTAGCAGCCAATTCCTAGCAGCAATTACGCTAGCAGCCAATTTCAGCAGACCCTCATGGCGACGATCTAAACACCGGACTCATACGCTTTTCGATTGTTACCTTTTTTTTTCTTTTCTTTTTTTAAAGAGATTTACGTGCACATTCAGTGCAAGCTGTTGTAGCACACGCCTATCCTGGCCAGGACAGGAAAGGGTTGGGGGAAGGTTGTAGAGAGGGAACGCCTGCACTGGCAAGTGCAAGGGAGCACCAGCAGTCCAATGTTGGTGGCAGGCGGGATTGTTACCTGTATTTCACACACTTTTATACACACTGTTATGCTAATTTTTAATTATTCACTACAACTTAAGAATTTTAGAGTTTTAAAGAGTACTTTTATATAATAACAACACAAAAACAAAATAACAACCAAGACTCATTTTCACAGTCTTATTGTTACTAATATCCGTATAAATACAACTTAACCGTTTTATTAAGCACTTTTATAATATCTGAAGTATCACTTTAAAAATCCGTCTGTACTACGGTAATATAGGATGTCCAACTAATATCGTATAGCCCACACCACAACACACATTATAAAAGGCGTAATGGTCCGGTGTTTAGAACGTCGCCATGCGTGTCTGTTGAAATTGGCTGCTAGCGTAATTGGCTGCTAGGAAGTGGCTGCTAGAATGCGCTCGGTATTACAAAATGGCGAGAATTGTTCTAACTGGCTAGTAAGCATTTGACGATATGCGTTAATGACGACAACTTGCGAGTGAATTAAAAGTGCAGTTATGCTTGTATTTGAACTTAGAACTTGACTGTATACGATTGAAACCAGACATAGCAGCTTTAAGACCTCTGCGTACATTTCGTTCTTTTTTATTTTTTTTATTTTTTCAAACTGTTAACGAAAAGTGGTGGTACGTGTATCTATATAGTCGTCGTTGTTATTGTTAAAGTTCATTTTGTTTAACGACACAACTAGAGCACATTGATATATTAATCGTCGGCTACTGGATGTCAAACATTTGGTAATTTTGACATATAGTCTTAGAGAGGAAACCGGCTACATTTGTTTTTTCATTTGTAGCAAAGGATCTTTTAATTGCACCACCATATAGACAGGATAACACATACTACCATCGTTGATAGACCAGTCGTGGTGCACTGGCTAAAAGGAGAAATATCCCAATAGGCCACCGACGTCGTTGTTATTTTTGAAGGATTTTGAAGGAATTTTGTAGTTTATGACTTTATCATAAAGGCCTAAGTGTTATGCATTTCAGTCTTCTATTCAAAACCGTGGTATATGCTTTTCTATCTGTGGCAAAATGCATATAAAAGATCCCTTGCTGCATTAGGAAACATGTCGCGGGTTTCCTCTGAGTACGTGTCAGAATTACCAAATATTTGACATCCAATAGCCGATGATTAATTAATCAATGTACTCTAGTGGTGTCGTTAAAGGTAGAGTCAACTCCAACAAGAGCCTTATGTGTTGGAAATATGCATCCCCGGACCACCAACACATACTGACACTTTAACAAATGAAAAACGCGTAATTGTAGTGTTAATAAAAAACCAGGATTATTCCTACTAACTGGGGGCAGCCATTTTGTTTCGTTTTTGTGACGTCCGGTGGTATAGCTTGGGGCGAAGTGACGTCAGCTCCGTCCATCTCCTCTATGCACAATGTAAACAAATGCTCTAATTTACGACAAGGCGCTTCGCTTTCATCAACATGACTTGTAAAACAACATAAATGACTTGATAGTATAATAAACTATTTAACTAAATACATTTCAATTTGCATCAATAGAACGAAATGGGGTTATAGTATTTTTCTTTAAAAAAAAAATCCAAAGACAAAATGCATATTATTAGGCCTATTGGTAGGGTACGTCCATTACGATTTGAGGGGTATCCGTGCGGTTTATCACACAATACCCTGTGATCTTAATAAAACAGGCACGTCTTTTTAGTGTGTCTAGACACAATGTCTGGGGACCGTCTAAATATACACCTGCCAATCAGGAACCACAGGCACAAGGCCACGGAAAGAAAAGACCAATTAACCAAGAAAACACTCTGATTATTATTTCAGTGCATGGGTTACTTTATGTACAAAACATAATACAGTTATTTCAACACTTTGACATTGGTGGTTTATTTTGTATTGAAAACTAATATATAATTGTTGCTGGCTTAATGGGATGGCTATTATTACAGAATATTGCGACGCATCCGCAAAATTCAGGTATGTTTTGTTTCTTCAGTTCGAAGACTAATTCCTGACGTGACACGTTAGGTATTACGTAACCACCAGCTCGCCAGAGGGCGTATTCACTGGGATGGTACAAAATGGCTGCGCCCGTTATATATAATAGCCGTCACATTTAACCGTTTTATTAAAGGGACATTCCTGAGTTTGTTGCATTGTAAGATGTTTCCGACTAATAAAATATTTCTACGATTAAACTTTCATATTAAATATATTTTCTTGTTTAGAATATCAGTGTCTGTATATTCAATGTGTTTCTGGTCCTCTTAATATTTGTAAGAAGCCCAAACTGGAGTTTGTCTTCAAATAATTTCGTACGTACGAAAAAATAATATTTTAGGAAATAAAATGAAATTTAACCTAGTACAAATATTAGAACGATCAGAAACACGTTTAATATACAGCCACTAATATTTTATGCAGAAAAATATATTTGATATGTAATTACACTCGTTAAAAAGTCTCTGTTAGTCAATAACATCTTAAAAATTACAACAAATTCAGGAATGTCCCTTTAATATACGTAACTTCGTTTCTCTGTACACAGCCGAGCCCAACAGACTTTTACACAAAAGCGTTTCGTTAAACATTCATTCATTCATTCATTCAGTGTAGACATAATTATACATCCTTCCATTTGTTCGTACATTAAAATAATATCCGAGAACAATATAACTTGAAATTTAACCCAGTACAAATATTAGAACGATCAGAAACACGTTTAATATACAGCCACTAATATTTTATGCAGAAAAATATATTTGATATGTAATTACAGTCGTCAAAAAGCCTCAATTAGTCGATAACATCTTAAACGTTGCCGCAAACTCAGGAATGTCCCTTTAATTAACTATACGATTATACTTGTTGATATTAAGCAATAATGTGCATTATATATCGTTGAATATGCATACCAGGCCAAATGCCTTAATTGTCCCTTCCTTTAACACAAAACAAACTTTAACTATCCAAAACACACCTTTCAAAAATGTAACTTTCAATAGCAATCGGACGTTATTAGTAAAACGAAATCGCATATTAATGATCCTCTCTCGCGTGTACATGTAGCTGAAATTGTGCATCCCTAAAACAACTAACTAAAACGATTCCGTCAAAGACTTCCTGGCAGCCAGCGGTTAGCAGGCGAGGTGTGCGCCGTGTACGCAATAAATAAACCCGGCAAACTGTGTTGGTAAACACTGATAAGCTATTTGCAGACGTTCAGGACGGCCTGTATATAAAACAAGGATTTGAACTGATAAGCGCGACTGGTGCAACCTGTTCTGTAACAGACGCAGGGGGTTGGAGATTCCACATCTGTATATCAGAACCACGGGTGGCACAGAGGCCCCTTCAGAAAAGGACGTAGCTGGTTGAACTACAAAATAAATAAATAATAATAATCAGTGTGTGGAAACAATGCGATTAATAATTAACTGTTACAGAAGATGTGAGCTCATCACTGTTTACAAATATCTGGCCCGCCGCTTACTTGCACATAATATTATTAGATTCTTTAGTAGGTGTCTCGTGTGAAAGCTCAATGGCAATATGGCATCAAATGTTCATACAGATTCTATTTATCTAAATTCTAAAATTGCGTCTGTGTCTGTCAGTTCTCATATTTCGACAGTGTGTGATTAACATTTTTTTTTGTAAACACAAAAGAACAAAAACAACAGCAAACAAATCCACAAAAAAAACATCTTCCCCCCCCCCCCCCCCCCCCCCCCCCCCCCCCCTCCTCTTGAACACAGATCTAACTTTGACGGAAACTATTTTCTCGTTGCCGATTTCCTATAGCAGTAGAGCAGAGAATAGCAAACAAATAAAGAACAACTGGATACCGTTTAATGGAGATGGACTATGCCTAGTGAAATATCCATATAGCCCATGGTCACTTCGGAAGTCGGTAATTTAGGAAAAAAATCCATAAAGCCGTAGGTATTTGATAAGAAGCTTGGCCTTAATTATAGAGAATTAAAGTCCGTTTAGCTGGCCGTTCATAGTTAGCACACTGGAGTTGCCCGCGAGCATCCACCGCGTGGTAATCTATACCAGATGGTGGTACACGGGAATCCTCCCACGACCAAGTCCTGGCAGTCTGCAGAAACAGTAATTACGTAATTTACTGTTACAAGGAAAACGCGCGGATGGATCTGCGACAAAATTATGACGCAGCTGTATCGTGTCTTCTGTTTTGTAAAACCACGGAACAGTAATGGAGCTTCTGCTAAAACAGAAAAGATTTACTGTCAATAAGTTTTAGTAAGTGTACGAAAAACAAAACACTCTTTATTTGATGCTTTCAGAAATAAACGTTCCTTGACATGTAGTACCATCAGCTCAGTAGTATGCGGAATAGACATAAAATAATAATATTGTATGCCAAAAAATATATTTGACATGTAATTACAATCGTCAAAAATCTCTGTTAGTCGATAACATCTTAAAAATTGCAGAAAACTCAGGAATGTCCCTTTATCGCTGTAAAGTCGTCCAAATCTTGTCAGGTGAACTGCTTGATATATTCTTGATCTCATTAATTCTCCAAGTTTAGTTACCAAATTATGTTAAAGTCACTGACCCTACTTTCCGATGTACGTACCTATTCTGTTTCATATAAAATGCATTTTGATCTGCTACAATTACCAAGGCGATCAGTAATACATTCGATCTGCCAACATTCATAATTTAAGCAAGAACATATAACTAGTGTGTAACTAAACGGTATAAAGCTGTAATGGCCGAAACTATATTGCATTGCCTAATCACTAGGGCCAGTCCCTTTACACAACTAGGAACTACTAGTGTATTAATAAATGGCCTGTAAGACATGGCTGCTTAATGCAAATCAGTATAGGTAGCACTAAACCAAATAACTTCCGGCTGGGTCAAAGTTCGATGTGCACCGAATTTTTGATAGAGAAGTTAACACCACAAGTCCTGTGATTGGTTATAAATGTGGGTGTGTTGGTTGACTCAACTGAATAAGTCCAATTTCGTCAGCTATTCTCTATAGATTTTCTAATAAAAGAACGAATTAAAAAATACTTTCATATTCCACCGCTGGTTTTCTGTAATACAATTTCAAGAATTATACAGTTTCTTTTGGACGTCAATATATTTTTCAAATCAAAAGTTAATAAAAAAAAACCCCACACAGAAACAAACAAACAAACAAACAAACAAAAACCAACATTTTACGGGAAGTGCCATTATGAAACTTTTATAAGTACTCTCCCTTTAAACAGAGTGACTGTATACGGAGAGCACTCGTACTGACCGCAGGGTCGGGACGTTGACAAGTGGTAAAGCACTCGCTTGATGCGCGGTCGGTCTGGGACCGATCCCCGTCGGTGGGCCCATTGGGTTATTTCTCGTTCCAGCCAATGCACCAACGACTGGTATATCAAAGACTGTGGTATGTGTTATCCTGTCTGTGGGATAGTGCATATAAAATATCCCTTGCTGCTAATCAAAAAGAGTAGACCATGAAGTGACAACAGCGGGTTTCCTCTCTCAATATCTGTCTGGTCCTTAACCATATGTCCGACGCCATATAACCGTAAATAAAATGTGCTGAGTGCGTCGTTAAATAAAACATTTCCTTCCTTCCTTCGTGCTGACCGCATACATGCTGGTCAGGCGAAAAACAAACAATTAAATCAAAGGTTTGGTTAGTCACGTACACCATGAGGAACGTCATGACATTAATGAAAACCAGTTGTCTTCCAGACTGATATCGCTACAGGCGGCAGTAGTAATTTAATTAACGAGTTATTGACTCGGGTTTGCAAGACAATGGAAGTGTGTGCTTGTGGGATGCGGTTTTTATGTGCATGTTTCTTATTGCTTTCATACACAGTATGTTGCAACTGATTGATCTGTCACGAAATGTTTACGTCACGTTAGTATTAAGACAGAGAGAGAAATGGATTTTTTTTAGAAAAGTACAAAGCATTCAGTAATATTGCATTCATTTGTATCTTCCATTCATAATTTCCATCATTGGCATTATGATAATTGTAATTGTCCTTTCTTTGAGTTTGATTAACCTCATTATGCTTATTTATAACATAGATTATTTACAAGTTATATTGTTCTCGGATATTATTTTAATGTACGAACAAATGGAAGGATGTATAATTTTGTCTAAACTGAATGAATGAATGAATGAATGAATGAATGTTTAACGAAACGCTTTTGTGTAAAAGTTTGTTGGGCTCGGCTGTGTACAGAGAAACGAAGTTACGTATATTAAAGGCGCTATCGGAAAGTTACAGTGACATATTTTTGCTATTTTTAAATGTGTTTGTGATAAATACATGTAAGTACAAATTAATCAACCCCACGTAAAAGCTTTGCATAAATAATGCTAATCTATCAGCTGTCACGACGAGGTTGGCCAAATCGACGGTTGCGTTGTAATTTCTCCAAATACCGACTGACGATGGATGCGCTCAGACTATTAACTGATCGGTCGTAGAAGTTATATACGACGAGAACCAAGTTGTAAGAGTGCTCAGACTATTAACTGAACAGTCGTAGAAGTCAAGAAATGGGCGGAATTGGCCACCTCCGTCGTGACAATTGTTTAAAGTTTAATCATATGTGCTCGCATATAAACAGTTACGTTCATTACAACGGGGTTCCTGTCTTATCAAATCTTGGCAAATCGGAGAATCCACGAAATCTGGCAATTTCCCTGTCGACAGCTACATATATTATGGCCGTCAGAGACAGATAAGTTGCACAAAGACAACACATTGATAAATTACACCCTACTGGCACAGAGTTACAAAGTGTTAACCTCAGCTGAAGGAAAGAAGGAAGAAAATGTTTTATTTAACGACTCACTCAATACATTTTATTTACGTCGGACATATAGTTAAGGACCACACAGCTATTAAGAAAGGAAGCCCGCTGTGGCCTCTTCATGGACCACTCTTTTCGATTCGCAGCAAGGGATCTTTTATATGCACCATTCCACAGATAGAATAGCACATACCACGGCCTTTTTCATACCAGTCGTGGTGCACTGTCTGGAACGAGACATAGCCCAATGGGCCCACCGACGGGGATCGATCCCACACCGACTGCGCATCAAGCGAACGCTTTACCACTTTACCGCCTAACCTCAGCTGAATGCGCCCAATCCCGTCAGTCGTTGTCTATAGATTCTTTAATTATTATTTGTAATTTTATCATTAAATTTAATTATTTGTTTGTGAGTGCTATGGGGATGGCATATACGTGTAGTTGAAAAGTTAATGTTTATATTTTAATTTTTTTTTTTTTTTTTTTTAAATTAAAAAAAAATTGGCGGGAACCCGCTATTATGCAACTTTGAGATATTATCTTTAATTAAATTCCAATGAACCAAATCAGTTCCTGTTCTCGATAATGTTAGCGCGTACTAATAACATTAATATTAGCAGCGTATCAACACACCCACGAACGGGGAACGTTCTTTTTTGGTTCAAGGCAAGCTATATTTTACATTTTCGTTATATTATTTGTTACTGTCGATAATTTACTTGTCACTTAATTGTTGTCTTCCACTCATAACTAACTAAAATATTTCTCGAAGACCAGTCTCACGGCTGTAGTTCTTTGTAAGAACCAACAGAATATAACCAAATTATTTATAACTTGCGATAACAATAGGTGGATGTTATCACAGAAAATTGCGAATATACATGTATTCATACATATTTCAAGCACGCTGTCCCGAGTACATACCATGACAAATAGTTAATTGTTAGTGTATAGTGAGATTTCAGTCGGTGTTGTGCACTTGCACCTCCTTATTGGAACATCAAATCTCTTGTGGGTGTCCGATGCGGGACACGAACCTATTACCTAACCGCCTTAAGGAAGGAAACGTTTTATTTAACGACGCACTTAGCAAATTTTATTTAGGGTATATGGCGTCGGACATACGGCTAAGAACCGCACAGACACTGAGAGAGGAAACCCGCTGTCGCCACTTCATCAGCTACTCTTTTCGATTAACAGCAAGGGAACTTTTACATGCACCATCCCATAGATATGATAGTACATATCGCAGCCTTTGTTACACCAGTTGTGGAGCACTGGCCGGAACGAGAAATAGCCCAATGAGCCCACCGACGGGAATCGATCTTGGATCGATTGCGCACCAGACGAGCGTTGTACCACTGAGCTACGTCCCTCCCCTTTACCCGCCTTAAATCAATGACTTAACTATTAAGCCATCAAGAAGAAGAACTGTTTTAATTAATCGTACACTCAACACACTTTGTCTACGGTTATAGGGCGTCAAATATTTGGCTAAGGACCACACAGCTAACGAGAAAGGAAACCCGCAGCCTCCACTCCATGGGCTGCTCTTTTCAATTAGCAGCCAAGGATCTTTTATATGCACATATCCCACAGACACCACGGTCTTTCTTACACAATTTGCGAAGCACTGTCTGACTAGAGAAACAGCCTGGTGGGACCACTGATGGGAATTGATCCTAGACAGATCGCACATCAAACGAACCCTTTATTACAGGGCTACGTCCTCCTCCCCCTCCACCCGTCCCCCCCCCCCCCCCCCCCCCCCCCCATTACGCCACCAAGGCCGATAGTGATGAGCTCACAGAACAGGTAGACGGAGATTACAGAATCTATCTAGTAGTCTCGAGGAGTATTGGCAAAATGCCACGGGAGTCTGGGAGCGTTCCAGAAAACTATTGTGATATCTGTATCTTATGAATGATCGCTTTAGAGTGCAAATAAAATTAAAACTACATGCTGATAAACCAGTCGGCAATTGGTGCAATGCAGGTGGCTCTTCATTCCACTTAACATGGAAAAGCCAACAAAAGTGGAAGAACACTTAATCTAAAATGAAGGATTTTTTTTTACTTTGCGCCATTTAAAAATAAACTTTTAAAAATATAGAGTGCATGTGGACTGTATTTTAGTCAATAGCTAAAACTGATAAAGTGGAAGTCAAAATTGCATTTATTTATTTAAAAAGAAAGAAAGAAAGAATGAGGAAAAAGAATAAAAACAATTAAAGGGACATTCCTGAGTTTGCTGCACTTTTTAAGATGTTATTGACTAACAAAGACTTTTTAACGATTGTAATTACACATCAAATATATTTTTCTGCATAAAATATTAGTGGCTGTATATTAAACGTGTTTCTGATCGTTCTAATATTTGTACTAGGTTAAATTTCATTTTATTTCCAAAAAAAAAAAAAAATTCGAAGACAAAATCCAGTTTGGGCTTCTTACAAACATTAAGACGACCAGAAACACATTTAATATACAGACACTAATATTCTAAACCAGAAAATATATTTAATATGTAAGTTTAATCGTAGAAATATTTTATTAGTCGAAATCATCTTACAATGCAGCAAACTCAGGAATGTCCCTTTAAAACCCCAACAACCTTTGTTTAAATCCAGCAAACGCATTAGCCATCAAGAAATAATTCCGGTGCCTCTCACTATTTCACGACTGCCCATGTGGTCATTATGAAATAGCTTCATACTTAAGGAATAAAATAATTTTTGAGACGATTCAATTTTTAAAACATGTTCATGTAATTACGTATGCACCTCGAGTTCATAATTTTACGTATGTACCAACACACACCAGTAAAAGTGCATCTCAAGAATCCTCTCTGGAATGCGTTTGTGCTTCTCAACATTACTGGGTGCATAATACCTGTTACAAGCTGGACGCTGCATGGTCGAACCTCCAAATCATAACCGAAAGAGAGAGAGAGAGAGAGAGAGAGAGAGAGAGAGAGAGAGAGAGAGAGAGAGAGAGAGAGAGAGAGAGAGAGAGAGAGAGAGAGAGAGAGAGAGAGAGAGAGAGAGAGCGAGAGAGAGAGCTTTAAACATAACAGCCTGAGTTTGCTGCATTATAACATGTTTTCGACTAACAGGGCCTTTTTAATAAGTAACATTACACATCAAATAAATTTTCTTGTTTAGATTATCAGTGTCTATGTAGACAATGCGTCTCTTGTCTTCATAATGATCAATGTTGCAATAACCTTAACTGGATTGTATCTTCAAGTAATTTCGGACGTCAGATGCATATGACAATTGGCAGTATTATTTGGGAAATTCATAAGAAAAGTACTAAACGTAATTACCCATTTGCAGCTGTCAGGTTCTACTTGTTACAAAACTCATTATTATTAATTTTTAATAACTTTTATTTTGCTTACAAATCCCTAAGAGAGAGATGGAAGAGGAATTGCCTGCTTGCCACAAGCTACGTACGGCACAGCCTCGTAAAACTTACCAGAATAACTCAGCTTCCAAACTGCTGCATTTTTTGACACCGAATGATTTCACTGCAACATGTGTCAGCAGTGTTTCCATCAAAACTATTAAAGAGAAATACACCAACGACTTTTACGAACTGTAAGCAGTATTTGCCTGACGTTTATGGCACATTTATTTGGTCGGCGTTACAAGACTCATGGGTGGCCGTCAGTTGCAATGTATTTGATATACTGACCATCTGGTGTCCAACAGGCTTACAGTAAATCAGGGAAAATATCCAGTGTTTTAGCGATTTATTTCTAAAGTCAGCTGATGTTTTATTATAACTGCACATACATTGTACTTGTTTGTTGTAAACGTTCTATTTATATACAAAATATAATATACGTTTTATGGAAAGATGCATGTCTGAGTTCGTGCTGGTGTATGGGTTTTTTTAATACAGTATTCAAATGTTTGAGGAATGAACGAAGTGAAGTCCTTCTGACATCTTCGTGGCTTTCTCGGTCCAACCAGTGCACCACAACTGGTCAAAGGCCGTGACATGTGCTTTTCTGTCTGTAGGAAAGTACATATAAAAGATCCCTTGCTGCATTAGTAAAAATGTAGCAGGTTTACCCTGATGACTACGTGTCAGAATTAACAAATGTTTGACATCCGATAGCCGATGATTAATTAATCAATGTACTTTAGTGATATCGTTAAACAATACAAACACACAAAAACCTTCGTGGCTGATCAGTCGTTTCTGAAACTCAATACTAATAGTTTGGTTATATAATAAAACATAAAGTCTCTGTTTAAAACCATAATGTAAAATTATCAACGTTTCGTCAACAAAGTGTTGACATCATCAGAAGAAAACTTGACAGATTAAAACACTTTACCCCCACTAATATTTCTGTTTGTGGGTGGCCATCACATTCGAATTACAGAACTCTATAAAATAAGTATGCATTTGCACGATGGTTGGTGTTGTGGTTTAAATGTCAACATTGTTTTTAATTGACTTTGAATTTAATGACCATGTGCGAAATAAACTACGTAATTGAAAGAATTGTTTCATGCACGCTATTTACACATTTCCAAGGCTGAATTATGAATAGCATATATTATAAACATTACACCAATCAGTGTTCTTTACTAGGTAACCATGCTTACGATTGGTGCATGTGTTATTTTAATATTGCATTGCAAGAGATGTATCAGTAATTTAGTAGAATTAAAGTTCTCCAGTTTCAGAAATTCGATTTGGTTGCTAATTATACTAGTGTGATGTGTGGCTAGTTCTGACGTCATTTTAGAGGTGCTTTTGTTTTGCCTGTTGGTGATGGCGGTAGTCACGTGTGTGTGTGTGTGTGTGTGTGTGTGTGTGTGTGTGTGTGTGTGTGCGTGTGCGTGCGTGTGTGTGTGTGTGTGTGTGTGGCATGTACATTCCTGTGTGCGGGTTTCAATTGAAGGATATAGCTCAGTCGCCTGAGGTGTTTGCGTCGAAGGATCGAACAACCTCGGTGGATTCATTTAACTGACTGGGCTTTTTATTGTTCCAACCAGTGCACCACAACTGGTCAAAGGCCGTGGTATGTGTTTTCCTGTCTGTGGGAAAGTGCATATAAAAGCCCTTGTTGCTAATGAAATTTTTTAGCGGGTTTCCTCTGATGGCCATAAGTTCGAATTATTAAATGTTTGACATCAAATAACCGATGATTTATTAATCAATGTGTTCTAATGCTGTCGTTAAACAAAATAAACTTTTTAACTAAATATTAAAATGTTCGGTTGGTCTCTCCACACAAGTTGATATCTCCCTCTCTCTCTCTCTCTCTCTCTCTCTCTCTCTCTCTCTCTCTCTCTCTCTCTCTCTCTCTCTCTCTCTCTCTCTCTCTCTCTCTCTCTCTCTCTCTCTGCATGCATTATTACTGTATGTGTATATACACCAGTGTGTATTTGCGTGTGCTTTCTTCCTTCGGGTTCTCTTTCATTTCATTAACTTATTTTCGTGCATATATCTAATTATGGTTGAAACACGCTGTCCTGGGCACGCACCTCAGCTATCCAGGACAGTGGGATAGTTGTTAGTTATTAGTCGTTAGTGAAAGAGAAGAGGGTATAGTGGCCATGCACCTACATGTGTACACATCGGGTTCTCTGTGCTATGAAACTGTACAATGTGTTAATGTGTTGAGATTTGTATATATACTAGCCAAATAACCACCATTTTTTATGATGGATTTACGCAAACTGGCACTTCTCGAACACCACCGTTCATTAAAATGTGTATGATATCTGTACATATGTCATGTTTCCATATATCTTATCATCTTTCGCATATTATCAAGAAAGAAAAAACCCGTTTCCGGCGATCATCTAGTTTGTTATGTCCGTAAAGATAAGTACTATGTTTTTTAAAGGGACATTCCTGAGTTTGCTGCAATTTTTAACATGTTATCAACTAACAGAGACTTTTTGACGACTGTACTTACATATCAAATATATCTGTCTGCATAATACATTAGTGGCTGTATATTAAACGTGTTTGTGATCGTCCTAATATTTGTACTAGGTTAAATTTAATTTAATTTCCTAAAAATGATTGTTTTCGTACGTACGAAATTATTTGAAGACAAAATCCAGTTTGGGCTTCTTACAAATATTAAGACGACCAGAAAAACATTGAATATATAGACACTGATATTCTAAACAAGAAAATATATTTAATATGTAAGTTTAATCGCAGAAATATTTTATTAGTCGAAAACATCTTACAATGCAGCAAACTCGGGAATGTCCCTTTAAAACCGTCATATAGTACAGGAATTATGATGAGTAAAAACCTCCCAAATTCCATAATAATATACAAACTTTATCAATGAAACAACACGTGTGAGATCTTCACTATTGACGTTTTCTTGTGTGACGGAAGTTTCAAATTAATATAAGCCAACATAATAACCGGGTCATTATTTGTCTATCCCTAAGTGTTTCTAAAAAGGAACATAAATGTATGTAAAGCTCTTAAAAACGTGTTATAATTACTTTTTAGGCAGAGTAATCTTATTGTTGCTTGTAAAATCAATATGATATTCTTAGGAGATAACCGGACATTTTATCTGTTTGTTAAGATGTCTATAGTGGAACTGGCAAAATCAGCTACAAGAAGAGGAAGAGGGTTATCTGGAAAAGTCATATTCATATTCTGTGTTAACGCTAATGTGTGTGAACTGCGAAACGTGATATGTTTGTTCTAGTAAATATTTTTACTCATTATATATTTTAAAATATCACGATAGTTCCATACCTTCCTTAAATTTCCTAATATAACAACTTAGTTTTGTTTGCTTAGTTTACCGACACCTCTAGAGCACATTGAGTTATTAATAATCGGCTATTGGATGTCAAACATGTTGTAATTCTGACACGGGAGGAAACTCGAATTCAATGTTTCCAAAGTTGCATGCACTTTTCCACAGTCAGGACGGCATGGCATTTGATAGACCAGTCGTAGGGTACTCAAAGAATGAGAATGAATACAGTAACAAAACCAAAACCAATGCAATAAACTACAATCATTATTACAACCTCTGTATGTATACATTTCCCCCATTGAAAACAAACTTGAAGGGACATTCCTGAGTTTTCTGCAATTTTTAAGATGATATCGACTAACAGTGACATTTTAACGACTGTAATTACATATCAAATGTATTTTTCTGCATTAAATATTAGTGGTTGTATAATAAACATGTTTCTAATCGTTGTAATATTTGTACTAGGTTAAATTTCATTTTATTTCCTAAAATATTATGTTTTCATACGTACGAAATTATTTGAAGACAAAATCCAGTCTGGGCTTCTTACAAATATTAAGACGACCAGAAACACATTGAATATACAGACACTGATATTCTAAACAAGAAAATATATTTAATTTGTAAGTTTAATCGTAGAAATATTTTATTAGTCAGAAACATTTTACAATGCAAAAAACTCAGGAATGTCCCTTTAAGAAACTAGGTATAATAACAACAGAGATAAATAAAGCCAACATTGGTGTGTACCAGTGCGTTGTGACATCAGTAATAAATAGTAGTGTAGAATACATACACGTGTCGGATCCTCCACTCGGACTAATTGGGATGCTAGTTTTGCCGTGCCACAGTGGCACGCAGGTATTCAAGTAGCTGGCAGCGCTGTCGTCTATATTTGTACGTGTCAGGAACAACTAGAGTTTTAATTTCGTGTGAATTAAGATGAACGCTTAGAGAAATGTCCGCCACAACCTGCCTGTGTTTTCGAGTGGAAGCTGTGGGTGGAATATGGTCGTTCGTACAGAGGGATGCCGTATGGATGTGGTTGATCCACTGGATCAAACCGGCCCGTCATCATAAAGGCGACGGCACACGATGCGAGTGTCGTGTACGAGAATAAGCGATTATATAGCAACCATTGAAATAGTAATGTTTACGTCACAATAGACTATTTTCGTACGAGGCATTCGTATGGTGTGGTTTCACACTAAATGTAATTTAGTTAATTTTTAATAGGAGGATTGGTGGCGGACCCTACCTAGCAGGCTACAATACTGTGTGCTTTGTGTGTGTTGGAGGTATATATATATATATATATATATATATATATATAAATCGCTTTCGCTCGTCACACACACACACACACACACACACACACACACACACACAGGCACAGCAGCGGTTGTGTGTGAGATAAAGCGTTTTCTTAAACATCCGTTGGTGAAATATTTTTGATAACACATAATTGTTAACACATCTACGTGCGATAACATTTTAAAGACATACGACTGGCTGCTTCTAGGTGATGACCAGGTTACCAATGCCATACCATCCAATGAAAAACAAAACAAAAAAACGGTCGAATAGATCACTCCATGACGTACAAGTTATCCTGAAATCGACTTGTCTGTAACGCACAAGTAAATAGGTTAAATAGGTTTTATTGGAACATTTATTTTAAAATTGTTTCTTCAGGATATATAAGAAATAGAATACATCATTCGTGTCCGTTGGGGTGGGGGGGGGGGGGCTGGACGTAGCCCAGTGGTAAAGCGTTCGCTTGATGCGCTGTCGGTTTAGGGTTGATGCCCGTCGTTGGCCACATTGGGTTATTTCTCGTTCCAGCCAGTGCTCCACAACTACCCTGTCTGTGGGATGGTGCATATAAAAGATCCCTTGCTGCTAATCGAAAAGAGTAGCCCATGAAGTGGCGACAGCGGGTTTCCTCTCTCAATATCTGTTTGGTCCTTAACCATATGTCTGAAGCCATATAACAGTAATAAAATGTGTTGAGTGCGTCGTTAAATAAAACATTTTCTTCCTTCGTGTCCGTTGGATACCATTTATCTTACAACTAGTTGTTTAAAAACGTATATACGTTTTAAAACAACTCGTTGTAAGATAAATGGTATCTAACGGACATTCATGTAGTATTATCTACAATCTGCAAACCCGTAGGGAGGGTGGGGCCGGGTGGTTTGGGGTATTTACGTTGTTTGTCCTACTCTATATAAATACTATTAACAATATACCGTGCCCTCCCCCATATCTATCCTACGGACCTGATATGCCGGAAGTGTTCACAAATATTTCTTTCTTATCGTATTACAAGACATGCAATGCGACGCTGTTCCACATTTACAAGCCGACATTGCTAAGTTCGACTCTTGGGACATTTCAAAGCTAAACGTGTGTTTTCAAACAGACGAATGAACGTCTCTGTTCAAACATATGACTGATCGGAGCAGTAGACACCAGCACTGTTCTGATTAACCAGCACCAAGCGATGTAGTCGTGAGAGCGGGATTGGAAGTCGATTTGGTACCCTGTTGGCACTGACCAGCACCATCTGGGTGTGTTGTTGTTCCGCTCTGTCAATGATGTGTGCATTAAACAATGAAAGTGATCGCATCAGAAATCACAACAAGGATGTCCTT